>NC_048571.1:35624614-35639614 GCF_013265735.2 Oncorhynchus mykiss
GAGAGAGAAAGACGTTTCTCCATCAGAATGAATCGATCTCAGTAGAGAGAGACAGACGTTTCTCCTTCAGAATGAATCGATTTCAGCAGAGAGAGACAGGCGTTTCTCCTTCAGAATGAATCGGTCTCAGCAGAGAGAGACAGACGTTTCTCCTTCAGAATGAATCGGTCTCAGCAGAGAGAGACAGGCGTTTCTCCTTCAGAATGAATCGGTCTCAGCAGAGAGAGACAGACGTTTCTCCATCAGAATGAATTGGTCTCAGCAGAGAGAGACAGGCGTTTCTCCTTCAGAATGAATCGGTCTCAGCAGAAAGAGACAGACGTTTCTCCTTCAGAATGAATCGGTCTCAGCAGAGAGAGACAGACGTTTCTCCTTCAGAATGAATCGGTCTCAGCAGAGAGAGACAGGCGTTTCTCCATCAGAATGAATCGGTCTCAGCAGAGAGAGACAGACGTTTCTCCTTCAGAATGAATCGGTCTCAGCAGAGAGAGACAGGCGTTTCTCCTTCAGAATGAATCGGTCTCAGCAGAGAGAGACAGACGTTTCTCCTTCAGAATGAATCGGTCTCAGCAGAGAGAGACAGACGTTTCTCCTTCAGAATGAATCGGTCTCAGCAGAGAGAGACAGACGTTTCTCCTTCAGAATGAATCGGTCTCAGCAGAGAGAGACAGACGTTTCTCCTTCAGAATGAATTGGTCTCAGCAGAGAGAGACAGGCGTTTCTCCATCAGAATGAATCGATCTCAGCAGAGAGAGACAGACGTTTCTCCTTCAGAAGTAAACGGTCTCAGCAGAGAGAGACAGACACTTGCTGTATAAACAATACAGTACCCTCCTAGACCTCCTCTCATTTTGGTGATCTGAGACTTTGTCCTCCTAAACGGCCAGCTTTCAGCCTGATTAAATATTTAAAAGATGTGCTTTTATTGTCTTTTATTCTCAGTAGACATGCAGTCTAAGAGCCTCTGCCTCTGTGCGTCCCAAATAAGACCCTATTCCCTTTATAGTGCGCTACTTTTGACAAAGGGGGAAGGTGGCCGTAGCTCCCTTTTCAGAAGTAGTGCACTTCGTAGGGTAATAGGATGCCGTTTGGACCGCATGGCGGTGTCTCGGTGAATGGCCCTCGCAGCTTTGAGTCCTTCAGGGGAATGGACATTTACACAAGAGGTTTCCGATGTGTTGAAAAACTCTCCTCTCTCAAAGACTGCTACTATATTTACTCTATTAGATTACCGGCTACATGATAAGGACTGGGAGTCCGTTATAGCTTGGAAGATACAACTTCAGAATGGCCTGTCTGATCCAATGGGATATATAGATTTAGTTATGAAACAGGACCTGTCTGATCCAATGGGATATTTACATTTAGTTATGAAACAGGACCTGTCTGATCCAATGGGATATTTACATTTAGTTATGATACAGGACCTGTCTGATCCGGTAGGATATATACATTTAGTTATGATACAGGATCTGTCTGATCCAATGGGATATATAGATTTAGTTATGATACAGGATCTGTCTGTTCCAATGGGATATATAGATTTAGTTATGATACAGGACCTGTCTGATCCAATGGGATATTTACATTAAGTTATGATACAGGACCAGTCTGATCCAATGGGATATATAGATTTAGTTATGAAACAGGACCTGTCTGATCCAATGGGATATTTACATTAAGTTATGATACAGGACCAGTCTGATCCAATGGGATATATAGATTTAGTTATGATACAGGACCTGTCTGATCCAATGGGATATATAGATTTAGTTATGATACAGGATCTGTCTGATCCAATGGGATATATAGATTTAGTTATGATACAGGATCTGTCTGTTCCAATGGGATATATAGATTTAGTTATGATACAGGACCTGTCTGATCCAATGGGATATTTACATTAAGTTATGATACAGGACCAGTCTGATCCAATGGGATATATAGATTTAGTTATGAAACAGGACCTGTCTGATCCAATGGGATATTTACATTAAGTTATGATACAGGACCAGTCTGATCCAATGGGATATATACATTAAGTTATGATACAGGACCAGTCTGATCCAATGGGATATATAGATTTAGTTATGATACAGGACCTGTCTGATCCAGTAGGATATATACATTTAGTTATGATACAGGACCTGTCTGATCTAATGGGATATATACATTTAGTTATGATACAGGACCTGTCTGATCCAATGGGATATTTACATTAAGTTATGATACAGGACCAGTCTGATCCAATGGGATATATACATTTAGTTATGATACAGGACCTGTCTGATCCAATGGGATATATAGATTTAGTTATGAAACAGGACCTGTCTGATCCAATGGGATATTTACATTTAGTTATGATACAGGACCTGTCTGATCCAATGGGATATACAGATTTAGTTATGAAACAGGACCTGTCTGATCCAATGGGATATTTACATTTAGTTATGATACAGGACCTGTCTGATCTAATGGGATATATAGATTTAGTTATGATACAGGACCTGTCTGATCCAGTAGGATATATACATTTAGTTATGATACAGGACCTGTCTGATCTAATGGGATATATAGATTTAGTTATGAAACAGGACCTGTCTGATCCAATGGGATATTTACATTTAGTTATGATACAGGACCTGTCTGATCCAATGGGATATATACATTAAGTTATGATACAGGACCTGTCTGATCTAATGGGATATATACATTTAGTTATGATACAGGACCTGTCTGATCCAATGGGATATATACATTTAGTTATGATACAGGACCTGTCTGATCCAATGGGATATATACATTTAGTTATGAAACAGGACCAGTCTGATCCAATGGGATATATACATTAAGTTATGATACAGGACCAGTCTGATCCAATGGGATATATAGATTTAGTTATGATACAGGACCAGTCTGATCCAATGGGATATTTACATTTAGTTATGATACAGGACCTGTCTGATCCAATGGGATATATAGATTTAGTTATGATACAGGACCAGTCTGATCCAATGGGATATTTACATTTAGTTATTATACAGGACCTGTCTGATCCAATGGGATATATACATTTAGTTATGATACAGGACCAGTCTGATCCAATGGGATATTTACATTTAGTTATGATACAGGACCAGTCTGATCCAATGGGATATTTACATTTAGTTATGATACAGGACCTGTCTGATCCAATGGGATATATAGATTTAGTTATGATACAGGACCAGTCTGATCCAATGGGATATTTACATTTAGTTATGATACAGGACCAGTCTGATCCAATGGGATATATAGATTTAGTTATGATACAGGACCAGTCTGATCCAATGGGATATTTACATTTAGTTATGATACAGGACCTGTCTGATCCAATGGGATATATAGATTTAGTTATGATACAGGACCAGTCTGATCCAATGGGATATTTACATTTAGTTATGATACAGGACCTGTCTGATCCAATGGGATATATAGATTTAGTTATGATACAGGACCAGTCTGATCCAATGGGATATATACATTTAGTTATGATACAGGACCTGTCTGATCTAATGGGATATATACATTTAGTTATGATACAGGACCTGTCTGATCCAATGGGATATTTACATTAAGTTATGATACAGGACCAGTCTGATCCAATGGGATATATACATTTAGTTATGATACAGGACCTGTCTGATCCAATGGGATATATAGATTTAGTTATGAAACAGGACCTGTCTGATCCAATGGGATATTTACATTTAGTTATGATACAGGACCTGTCTGATCCAATGGGATATATAGATTTAGTTATGAAACAGGACCTGTCTGATCCAATGGGATATTTACATTTAGTTATGATACAGGACCTGTCTGATCTAATGGGATATATAGATTTAGTTATGATACAGGACCTGTCTGATCCAGTAGGATATATACATTTAGTTATGATACAGGACCTGTCTGATCTAATGGGATATATAGATTTAGTTATGAAACAGGACCTGTCTGATCCAATGGGATATTTACATTTAGTTATGATACAGGACCTGTCTGATCCAATGGGATATATACATTAAGTTATGATACAGGACCTGTCTGATCTAATGGGATATATACATTTAGTTATGATACAGGACCTGTCTGATCCAATGGGATATATACATTTAGTTATGATACAGGACCTGTCTGATCCAATGGGATATATACATTTAGTTATGAAACAGGACCAGTCTGATCCAATGGGATATATACATTAAGTTATGATACAGGACCAGTCTGATCCAATGGGATATATAGATTTAGTTATGATACAGGACCAGTCTGATCCAATGGGATATTTACATTTAGTTATGATACAGGACCTGTCTGATCCAATGGGATATATAGATTTAGTTATGATACAGGACCAGTCTGATCCAATGGGATATTTACATTTAGTTATGATACAGGACCTGTCTGATCCAATGGGATATATAGATTTAGTTATGATACAGGACCAGTCTGATCCAATGGGATATTTACATTTAGTTATGATACAGGACCTGGCTGATCCAATGGGATATATAGATTTAGTTATGATACAGGACCTGTCTGATCCAATGGGATATTTACATTTAGTTATGATACAGGACCTGTCTGATCCGGTAGGATATATAGATTTAGTTATGATACAGGACCTTTCTGATCCAATGGGATATTTACATTTAGTTATGAAACAGGACCTGTCTGATCCTGTAGGATATATACATTTAGTTATGATACAGGACCAGTCTGATCCAATGGGATATATAGATTTAGTTATGAAACAGGACCTGTCTGATCCTGTAGGATATATATATATTTAGTTATGAAACATGACCTGTCTGATCCAATGGGATATATAGATTTAGTTATGATACAGGATCTGTCTGATCCAATGGGATATATAGATTTAGTTATGATACAGGATCTGTCTGATCCAATGGGATATATAGATTTAGTTATGATACAGGATCTGTCTGATCCAATGGGATATATAGATTTAGTTATGATACAGGATCTGTCTGATCCAATGGGATATATAGATTTAGTTATGATACAGGATCTGTCTGATCCAATGGGATATATAGATTTAGTAATGATACAGGATCTGTCTGATCCAATGGGATATGTAGATTTAGTTATGATACAGGATCTGTCTGATCCAATGGGATATATAGATTTAGTTATGATACAGGATCTGTCTGATCCAATGGGATATATAGATTTAGTTATGATACAGGATCTGTCTGATCCAATGGGATATATAGATTTAGTTATGATACAGGATCTGTCTGATCCAATGGGATATATAGATTTAGTTATGATACAGGACCTGTCTGTTCCTGTAGGATATATACATTTAGTTATGAAACAGGACCTGTCTGATCCTGTAGGATATATACATTTAGTTATGATATATAAGCAGTGCTTCTACAACATGGATCATTCCATTAACTGAACAACGGCCCATACCGTGCTTTCAGAAATTGTTCAGACCTCTTGACTTTTTCCCCAAAAAATTTATATTTTCTAAAACATTTGTTTACACACAATTCTTTATAATGACAAAACAAATCAGGTTTTTCAAATTTTTTGTTTGCCAATTTATATTACGTTTAAATTAAAAAGTATTCAGACTCAGTACTTTGTTGAAGCAGCGATTACAACACCGTGTCTTCTTGGGTATGACGCTACAAGCTTGGCACACCTGTATTTGGGTAGCAGGTTTCCATCAAGGATATCTCTGTACTTTGCTCTGTTCATCTATTCCCCCGATCCGGACTAGTCTCCCAGTCCCTGCTGCTGAAAAACATCCCCTCGGCGTGATGCTGCCACCACCGTGCTTCACCGTAGGGATGGTGCCAGGTTTCCTCCAGACATGATGCTGCTACCACCATGCTTCACCGTAGAGATGGTGCCAGGTTTCCTCCAGACATGATGCTGCCACCTCCATGCTTCACCGTAGGGATGGTGCCAGGTTTCCTCCAGACATGATGCTGCCACCACCGTGCTTCACCGTAGGGATGGTACCAGGTTTCCTCCAGACATGATGCTGCCACCACCGTGATTCACCGTAGGGATGGTGCCAGGTTTCCTCCAGACATGATGCTGCCACCACCGTGCTTCACCGTAGGGATGGTGCCAGGTTTCCTCCAGACGCTGACGCTTAGCATTCAGCCCAAAGAGTTCAGAATCATGTTTCTCATGCTCTGAGAGACCTTTAGGTGCCTTTTGGCAAACTCCAATCGGGTTGTCATGTTCCTTTTACTGAGAAGTGGCTTCTGTCTGGCTTTGGTCACTTCCCTGACTAAGGCCCTTCTCCCCCGATTGCTCAGTTTGGCCGGATGGCCAGCTTTAGGAAGAGTCTTGCTACTTCCAAACTTTCATTTTAAGAATTGTTTATTTTATTTAACCTTTATTCGACCAGGCAAGTCAGTTAAGAACACATTTACAATGACATCCTAGGAACAGTAGGTTAACTGCCTTGTTCAGGTGCAGAAAGACAGATTTTTACCTTCTCAGCTCGGGGATTCGATACGGCAACCATTTTGGTTACTGGCCCAACACTCTAATTTCTAGGCTATGATGGAGGCCACGGTGTTATGGGGGAGTTGCAGAAAGGTTTTAGTACCCTTCCCCAGATCTGTGCCTTGACACATTCCTTAGATTCCATGGCTTGGTTTTTGCTCTGACATGCAACTGTCAACTGTGGGACCTTATATAGACAGGTGTGAGCCTTGCCAAAATCATGTCCAATCAATTGAATTTACCACAGGTGGACTCCAATCAAGTTGTAGAAACACCTCAAGGATGATCAATGGAATCAGGATGCAACCTGAGCTCAATTTCGAGTCTCGTAGCAAAAGGTCTGAATAGTTATGTAAATAAAGTATTTCTGTTTTTTATTTTCAATACATTTCCAAACATTTCTAAAAAAAAAACTGTTTTCGCTTTGTTGTTATTGGGTACTGTGTGTAGATTTATGAGGACTTTTCTATTTTATAAATACAATTTAGAATAAGACTCTAATAATGACATCACAATACCCAGTAATGACATCACAATACCCTGTAATGACATCACAATACCCCGTAATGACATCACAATACCCCGTAATGACATCACAATACCCCGTAATGACATCACAATACCCCAGCATGTGGATAAAGCAAAGGGTCTGAATACTTACAGAATGCTCTGTACATGTTGTATCCGTGTAGAGAATACAACGACATGATTTATTTATCAAGCCCTTTCTACATCAGCCGATGTCACAAAGTGCTTGTACTGAAACCCAGCTTAAAACCCCCCAATAAAACAGCAAGCGATGCAGATGTAGAACCACGGTGGCTAGGAAAAAACTCCCTGGAAAGGTCGGGAACCTAGGAAGAAACCTAGAGAGGAACCAGGCTGTGAGGGGTGGCCAGTCCTCTTCTGGCTGTACCGGGTAGAGAGGAACCAGGCTGTGAGGGGTGGCCAGTCCTCTTCTGGCTGTACCGGGTAGAGAGGAACCAGGCTGTGAGGGGTGGCCAGTCCTCTTCTGGCTGTACCGGGTAGAGAGGAACCAGGCTGTGAGGGGTGGCCAGTCCTCTTCTGGCTGTACCGGGTAGAGAGGAACCAGGCTGTGAGGGGTGGCCAGTCCTCTTCTGGCTGTACCAGGTAGAGAAGAACCAGGCTATGGGGAACCTGGCCAGTCCTCTTCTGGCTGTACCAGGTAGAGAGGAACCAGGCTATGAGGGGTGACCAGTCCTCTTCTGGCTGTACCAGGTAGAGAGGAACCAGGCTATGAAGTGAACCAGGCTCTGAATGGGTTCAATACATGTTGTATCCAAGCTGAGTTATACCGACTTGAATTGTTTCAGAGTCAATTCCTCAGTATCGATTGAAGTCCGGCATTAAAGTGGGACAGAAAATGTGTACGAGTGTCTCACATTTGAAGACTGCAAGTGTCATCTCACAGTGATGAACTCTGTATTCAGGATTCATCTTCCCCCCTTTCAGCTTCCGGAACAATCATTTTCAGTGTTACGTTGTCCTCGGTTCCTAGGTTCCGTCCTCATTGGCCCTTCTAAACGTCCCCCCCCCCCCCCCCCAGAAGACTGTTTGAATACAGGGAAACCTTGAGGACTGATATATAAATCTAATCTAATAAATTTCTCCTTGTGGGATTGTTACAAAGGATGTGTCCTGAACGGCACCCTATTCATTACATAATGCAGGGTTTTTAACCTGGTCTAAAGTAGTGCACTATATAGGGATTATGGTTCTATAGGGTTCTGGTCTAAAGTAGTGCACTATATATAGGGAATAGGGTTCTATAGGGCTCTGGTCTAAAGTAGTGCACTATATAGGGATTATGGTTCTATAGGGTTCTGGTCTAAAGTAGTGCACTATATATAGGGAATAGGGTTCTATAGGGCTCTGGTCTAAAGTAGTGCACTATATAGGGAATAGGGTGCCATAGGGCTCTGGTCTAAAGTAGTGCACTATATAGGGAATAAGGTTCTATAGGGCTCTGGTCTAAAGTAGTGCACTATATAGGGAATAGGGTTCCATAGGGCTCTGGTCTAAAGTAGTGCACTATATAGGGAATAGGGTTCCATAGGGCTCTGGTCTAAAGTAGTCCACTATATAGGGAATAGGGTTCTATAGGGCTCTGGCCTAAGGTAGTGCACTATATAGGGAATAGGGTTCTATAGGGCTCTGGTCTAAAGTAGTGCACTATATATAGGGAATAGGGTTCTATAGGGCTCTGGTCTAAAGTAGTGCACTATATAGGGAATAGGGTTCTATAGGGCCCTGGTCTAAAGTAGTGCACTATATAGGGAATATGGTTCTATATGGCTCTGGTCTAAAGTAGTGCACTATGTAGGGAATAGGGTGCCATTTGGGATGCATTTCAAAAGTCATCCCCCTGATTCTGTGAGAGACATACATTGGAGAAACAGAGAAACAGGCTTCTAGTGTTGTCACTCTACAAAGGTCATGTAATACCGTTCCTATGTAATGGATGTACCATACAAAGGGTTGGCTGTGAAGCAATCAGTATTTTAAAACCAATAGAGTCTGATGAAGGTCTCTCTGACCCTGTTTTTAACCAGGGGCGCAACTTTGGTTTTAGAAGTGGGGGGGGCTTAACTTTTTATCCCCAGTCGGGTAAACACTCCAAACAGCTTACCCGACCGCTGGGAGTACATTATTCTCCCAGTGTCTGGTGTAAAGCAGACTGAACCAGGTTTTCCTCTTGTGCTCAACTCCATTCTGTTTATTTTTTTATCCTGAAAAAGTCCTTAATGATTGCAAGCATACTCATCACATGACGCAGCCAACGCTGTGCTTGAAAATATGGAGAGTGGTACTTAGTAATGTGTTGTTTTGGATTTGCCACAAAAATAAAAAAGTTTTTTTTCAGGACAAAAAAGTTATTTGCTTTGTCACATTTTTTTGTAAAATTACTTTAGTGCCTTGTTGCAAACAGGAAGCATGTTTTGGAATATTTTTTTTCTGAACAGGCTTCTTTCTTTAGTATTGTAGAGTAACTACAGTGGTGTGGCTCCATCCTCAGTTTTCTCCCATCACAGCCGTTAAACTCTGTAACTGTTTTAAAGTCACCATTGGCCTCATGGTGAAATCCCTGAGCGGTTTCCTTCCTCTCCGGCAACTGAGTTAGGAAGGACGCCTGTTTCTTTGTGGGAATTGGTTGTATTGACACACCCTCCAAAGTGTAATTAATATATTTACCAAGCTCAAAGGGATATTCACTGTCTGCTTTTTTATGTTTACGCATCTACCAATAGGTGTCCTTCTTTGTGAACTTATGTTTACCCATCTACCAATAGGTGTCCTTCTTTGTGAACTTATGTTTACCCATCTACCAATAGGTGTCCTTCTTTGTGAACTTATGTTTACCCATCTACCAATAGGTGTCCTTCTTTGTGAACTTATGTTTACCCATCTACCAATAGGTGTCCTTCTTTGTGAACCATTGGAAAACCTCCCTGGTCTTTGTGGTTGAATATGTGTTTGAAATCCACTGCTTGTCTGGGAGACTTTACAGATAATTGTATGTGTGGGGGTGCAGAGATGAGGTAGTCATTCAAAAACCATGTTAAACACAACTATCGCTCAGAGAGTAAGTCCATGCAAGCTATTATGGGACTTGTTAAGCAAATGTTTACCACTAAACGCAGTTAGGCTTTCCATAAACCAAAAGGGGGTTAGTACTCGTTGACTCAAGACATTTCAGCTTTTAATATTTTATTCATTTGTAAGTAAAAAAAATAAAAAATCATAATGTGTGTGTTTGTGTTTAAGCCAGTGACAAAAACTATTCCAATTTAAATTCAGACTCGAACGCAACAATCTGTGGAAAAAGTGAAGGTGTGTGAAGGTACAGTCTGTGATTCCCTGTCCTTCAGGCCCCACAGTACGATATTAACACTGTATATGATTCCCTGTCCTTCAGGCGCCAGAATACAGTACGATATTAACACTATATATGATTCCCTGTCCTTCAGGCCCCAGAATACAGTACGATATTAACAGTGTATATGATTCCCTGTCCTTCAGGCCCCAGAATACAGTACGATATTAACACTGTATATTATTCCCTGTCCATCAGGCCCCAGAATACAGTACGATATTAACCTCCTTGCTTCATTGATTAGTTTAGGGTTAATAATTTCTCTTCCGTCATTTTAACTCATTCCTGAAACTCTCCAGTACAGCATGACTCGGGAGATCAGTTGATACCTCACCATACTACTGAAGGTAGAGATACTGAGATACCTCACCATACTACTGAAGGTAGAGATACTGAGATACCTCACCATACTACTGAAGGTAGAGATACTGAGATACCTCACCATACTACTGAAGGTAGAGATACTGAGATTACCTCACCATACTCCTGAAGGTAGAGATACTGAGATACCTCACCACACTACTGAAGATAGAGATACTGAGATACCTCACCATACTCCTGAAGGTAGAGATAACTCACCATACTACTGAATGTAGAGATACTGAGATACTAAACTACTAACATTGCTGTAGAGATACTAAACTACTAACATGTCTGTAGAGATACTAAACTGCTAATATTGCTGTAGAGATACTAAACTACTAACATGTCTGTAGAGATACTGAGCTACTAACATTGCTGTAGAGATACTACACTACTAACATGTCTGTAGAGATACTAAACTGCTAACATTGCTGTAGAGATACTGAGCAACTAACATGTCTATAGAGATACTAAACTGCTAACATGTCTGTAGAGATAGTAAACTGCTAACATTGCTGTAGAGATACTAAACTGCTAACAATGCTGTAGAGATACTAAACTACTAACATGTCTGTAGAGATACTAAACTGCTAACAATGCTGTAGAGATACTAAACTACTAACATCTCTGTAGAGATAGTAAACTGCTAACATGTCTGTAGAGATCCTAAACTGCTAACATGTCTGTAGAGATACTGAACTGCTAACATTGCTGTAGAGATACTAAACTGCTAACAATGCTGTAGAGATACTAAACTACTAACATGTCTGTAGAGATACTAAACTACTAACATGTCTGTAGAGATACTAAACTGCTAACATTGCTGTAAAGATACTAAACTGCTAACAATGCTGTAGAGATACTAAACTACTAACATGCCTGTAGAGATACTAAACTGCTAACATTGCTGTAGAGATACTGAGCTACTAACATGTCTATAGAGATACTAAACTGCTAACATGTCTGTAGAGATAGGAAACTGCTAACATTGCTGTAGAGATACTAAACTGCTAACCTGTCTGTAGAGATAGTAAACTGCTAACATTGCTGTAGCGATAGTAAACTGACAACAATGCTGTAGAGATACTGAGATACTAACATGTCTGTAGAGATACTAAACTGCTAACATTGCTGTAGAGATACTAAACTACTAACATGCCTGTAGAGATTCTAAACTGCTAACATTGCTGTAGAGATACTAAACTACTAACATGTCTGTAGAGATACTAAACTGCTAACCTGTCTGTAGAGATACTAAACTGCTAACATGTCTGTAGAGATACTAAACTACTAACATGTCTGTAGAGATACTAAACTGCTAACATTGCTGTAGAGATACTGAGCTACTAACATGTCTGTAGAGATAGTAAACTGATAACATGTCTGTAGAGATACTAAACTGCTAACCTGTCTGTAGAGATACTAAACTGCTAACATGTCTGTAGAGATACTAAACTGCTAACATTGCTGTAGAGATACTGAGCTACTAACATGTCTGTAGAGATACTGAGATACTAACATTGCTGTAGAGATAGTAAACTACTAACATGTCTGTGGAGATACTAAACTGCTAACATTGCTGTAGAGATACTAAACTACTAACATGTCTGTAGAGATACTAAACTACTAACATGTCTGTAGAGATACTAAACTGCTAACATTGCTGTAAAGATACTAAACTGCTAACATTGCTGTAGAGATACTAAACTGCTAACAATGCTGTAGAGATACTAAACTACTAACATGTCTGTAGAGATAGTAAACTGCTAACATTGCTGTAGAGATAGTAAACTGCTAACATTGCTGTAGAGATAGTAAACTGCTAACATTGCTGTAGAGATAGTAAACTGCTAACCTGTCTGTAGAGATACTGAGCTACTAACATGTCTGTGGAGATACTAAAATACCAACATGTCTGTAGAGATACTAAACTGCTAACATTGCTGTAGAGATACTGAGCTACTAACATGTCTATAGAGATACTAAACTGCTAACATGTCTGTAGAGATACTAAACTGCTAACAATGCTGTAGAGATAGTAAACTGCTAACATGTCTGTAGAGATACTAAACTGCTAACATTGCTGTAGAGATACTGAGCTACTAACATGTCTATAGAGATACTAAACTGCTAACATGTCTGTAGAGATAGTAAACTGCTAACATTGCTGTAGAGATACTAAACTGCTAACAATGCTGGAGAGATACTGAGCTACTAACATGTCTGTAGAGATACTAAACTGCTAACATGTCTGTAGAGATACTAAACTACTAACATGTCTGTAGAGATACTAAACTGCTAACCTGTCTGTAGAGATACTAAACTGCTAACATGTCTGTAGAGATACTAAACTACTAACATGTCTGTAGAGATACTAAACTGCTAACATTGCTGTAGAGATACTGAGCTACTAACATGTCTGTAGAGATACTAAACTGCTAACATTGCTGTAGAGATACTGAGCTACTAACATGTCTGTAGAGATTGTAAACTGCTAACATGTCTGTAGAGATAGTAAACTACTGACATGTCTGTAGAGATACTAAACTGCTAAGATATGTATGGATTACTGAGCTACTAACATTGATGTAGACCCGTGCATACCTAATCTGCTGTCTCTGAAGTAGTGATAGTCTTATGCTGAGCTGAGCTTCTGATGGAATGAAGAAGAAGATTCTCATATTAATGACCTCTCTTAGAGCACTCTCTGTCGATCTCTCTCCCTCTCCCTCTCCCTGCATATCCTCCCTCCCATCAAAATATGGTGTTAGTAAGCTGCACGACTCCACCACAGGTCAACGTACTAGTTGCATAACCAACTGGACGTGTTCTCGAGGTCATGTGACCTATGACCCCTCCATCCTCTTATCTCATTATTGCGTTGACACCTCCTCTGACCTTCCTGCTTTATTTCTCTCCGCATCCCAAATGACTCCCTATTTCCTTCATGGAGCAAATTTTTTGATTCGGGTTCCATAGGGTTCTGGTTAAAAAGCAGTGCACTATGAAGGGAATAGGGTGCCATAGGGTTCTGGTTAAAAAGCAGTGCACTATGAAGGGAACAGGGAGTCATTTGGGATGCGAAGAAACACTCATAATGTGTTATATAATGCCTTCGATCTCAGCCAAACTAACAAAGAGTTTGTGAGTTGAAGTGGAACTGGCATTGTGCTGTTGCAAAACAATCTGTGTGTGGTTTAAATACACATGTGTCTCTCAGTGAAGGATACAGCTACAATAACTATATCTACAGTAAACAACATATCTCTCAGTGAAGGATACAGCTACAATAACTATATCTACAGTAAACAACATATCTCCCAGTGAAGGATACAGTTACAATAACTACATCTACAGTAAACAACATATCTCTCAGTGAAGGATACAGCTACAATAACTATATCTACAGTAAACAACATATCTCCCAGTGAAGGATACAGTTACAATAACTACATCTACAGTAAACAACATGTCTCTCAGTGAAGGATATAGCTCCAATAAACAACATGCCTCTCAGTGAAGGATACAGCTACAATAAACAACATGTCTCTCAGTGAAGGATATAGCTACAATAAACAACATGTCTCTCAGTGAAGGATATAGCTACAATAAACAACATGTCTCTCAGTGAAGGATATAGCTCCAATAAACAACATGCCTCTCAGTGAAGGATACAGCTACAATAAACAACATGTCTCTCAGTGAAGGATATATCTACAATAAACAACATGTCTCTCAGTGAAGGATACAGCTACAATAAACACCCTGTTTCTCAGTGAAGGATATAGCTACAATAAACAACATGCCTCTCAGTGAAGGATATAGCTACAATAAACAACATGTCTCTAGGTGAAGGATACAGTTACAATAAACAACATGTCTCTCAGTGAAGGATATAGCTACAATAAACAACATGTCTCTAGGTGAAGGATACAGTTACAATAAACAACATGTCTCTCAGTGAATGATATAGCTGCAAAAACTATATCTACAATAGAAAACATGCCTCTCAGTGAAGGATATATCTACAATAAACACCCTGTTTCTCAGTGAAGGATATAGCTACAATAAACACCCTGTTTCTCAGTGAAGGATATAGCTACAATGAACAACATGTCTCCCAGTGAATGATATAGCTGCAAAAACTATATCTACAATAGAAAACATGCCTCTCAGTGAAGGATATAGCTACAATAAACAAC
>NC_048571.1:35644614-35672114 GCF_013265735.2 Oncorhynchus mykiss
TATCAATTACTGTCCCGTTCTCATTTGCTTCTAACAGAACCAGGAATTAGAACAGGTCATGGTAGAAAACGTTTTAGTTACTCAGCTCCGTGGTCCTGGAATTCTCTCCTGAACGATTTAAAAATGAATGATCTAGTTTCGTTGGGGGAGTTTAAACACTTGATCGATGTCAATGTCACGGAAGAGTGGAATTGTCTTTAGGACAGCTGTTTTTTAGTCAAGACTTTTGTGGGGTTTTTTTACGTAATATACAGTGCCTTGCGAAAGAATTTGTGAAGAATCAACAACAAGTGGGACACAATCATGAAGTGGAACGACATTTATTGGATATTTCAAACTTTTTTAACAAATCAAAAACTGAAAAATTGGGCGTGCAAAATTATTCAGCCCCCTTAAGTTAATACTTTGTAGCGCCACCTTTTGCTGCGATTACAGCTGTAAGTCGCTTGGGGTATGTCTCTATCAGTTTTGCACATCGAGAGACTGAAATTTTTTCCCATTCCTCCTTGCAAAACAGCTCGAGCTCAGTGAGGTTGGATGGAGAGCATTTGTGAACAGCAGTTTTCAGTTCTTTCCACAGATTCTCGATTGGATTCAGGTCTGGACTTTGACTTGGCCAGTCTAACACCTGGATATGTTTATTTTTGAACCATTCCATTGTAGATTTTGCTTTATGTTTTGGATCATTGTCTTGTTGGAAGACAAATCTCCGTCCCAGTCTCAGGTCTTTTGCAGACTCCATCAGGTTTTCTTCCAGAATGGTCCTGTATTTGGCTCCATCCATCTTCCCATCAATTTTAACCATCTTCCCTGTCCCTGCTGAAGAAAAGCAGGCCCAAACCATGATGCTGCCACCGCCATGTTTGACAGTGGGGATGGTGTGTTCAGCTGTGTTGCTTTTACGCCAAACATAACGTTTTGCATTGTTGCCAAAAAGTTCAATTTTGGTTTCATCTGACCAGAGCACCTTCTTCCACATGTTTGGTGTGTCTCCCAGGTGGCTTGTGGCAAACTTTAAACAACACTTTTTATGGATATCTTTAAGAAATGGCTTTCTTCTTGCCACTCTTCCATAAAGGCCAGATTTGTGCAATATACGACTGATTGTTGTCCTATGGACAGAGTCTCCCACCTCAGCTGTAGATCTCTGCAGTTCATCCAAAGTGATCATGGGCCTCTTGGCTGCTTCTCTGATCAGTCTTCTCCTTGTATGAGCTGAAAGTTTAGAGGGACGGCCAGGCCTTGGTAGATTTGCAGTGGTCTGATACTCCTTCCATTTCAATATTATCGCTTGCACAGTGCTCCTTGGGATGTTTAAAGCTTGGGAAATATTTTTGTATCCAAATCCGGCTTTAAACTTCTTCACAACAGTATCTCGGACCTGCCTGGTGTGTTCCTTGTTCTTCATGCGCTTTTAACGGACCTCTGAGACTATCACAGTGCAGGGCATTTATACGGAGACTTGATTACACACAGGTGGATGGTATTTATAATCATTAGTCATTTAGGTCAACATTGGATCATTCAGAGATCCCCACTGAACTTCTGGAGAGAGTTTGCTGCACTGAAAGTAAAGGAGCTGAATAATTTTGCACGCCCAATTTTTCAGTTTTTGATTTGTTAAAAAAGTTTGAAATATCCAATAAACGTCGTTCCACTTCATGATTGTGTCCCACTTGTTGTTGATTCGTCACAAAAAAATACAGTTTTATATCTTTATGTTTGAAGCCTGAAATGTGGCAAAAGGTCGCAAAGTTCAAGGGGGCCGAATACTTTCGCAAGTCACTGTATAATTGTTGTACTGTATGTGTGTCTATAGCTGTGTTTAATGTTGTGTTAGTGAATGTAAGTTGTTTTGCCTGAACCTGTGTTCCCCCCCTGCTGCTATTGGACCAGGTCTCTCTTGGAAAATAGATGTTTTCTCAATGAGAAAAACCTGTAAAAAAAAAAAAAAAAAACTATTAAATAAAACATTTAATTTTTTTACTTTTGATATTTTAGTCAGCAGATGGTCTTATCCAGAGCAACACATTGTACAGAAGGGGGCATTCGTCTTAAAGATAGCAAGACAATCACATAGGTCGGAAGTCAACTATACAGGATACGAACATTCCATTCCAGCTAAGCAACGGACGGACATACAGAGCATTCGGAAAGTAGTCAGACCTCTTGACCTTTTTCCACATTTTGTTTACGTTGCAGCTTTATTCTAAAATGTATTGAAAAAAAAATTCTTCCCCTAATCAAACTACACACATTACCCCATAATGACATCACAATAACCCACAGTGACATCACAATACCCCATAATGACATCACAATACCACATAATGACATCACAATAACCCATAATGACATCACAATACCCCATAATGACATCACAACATCCCATAATGACATCACAATACCCCATAATGACAAGTATTAGCTTCATAGGTTCGTTTTGCTATTCATTGTGTTTTGTTTCTTTGAGTTTTTCACTTCATAAATAAAGAAGAGGGAACCATACCACGCCGCGCCTTGGTCCACTCATTATGACGATCGTGACAGATGCAGTGTTTTGGATGTAGTTTAAATGGATGGATGCAGTGTTTTGGGTGTAGTTTAGATGGATGGATACAGTGTTTTGGGTGTAGGTTAGATGGATGGATACAGTGTTTTGGGTGTAGTTTAGATGGATGGATAAAGTGTTTTGGGTGTAGTTTAAATGGGTGGATACAGTGTTTTGGATGTAGTTTAAATGGATGGATATAGTGTTTTGGGTGTAGTTTAAATGGATGGATACAGTGTTTTGGGTGTAGTTTAGATGGATGGATACAGTGTTTTGGGTGTAGTTTAGATGGATGGATACAGTGTTTTGGGTGTAGTTTAGATGGATGGATAAAGTGTTTTGGGTGTAGTTTAAATGGGTGGATACAGTGTTTTGGATGTAGTTTAAATGGATGGATATAGTGTTTTGGGTGTAGTTTAAATGGATGGATACAGTGTTTTGGGTGTAGTTTAGATGGATGGATACAGTGTTTTGGGTGTAGTTTAGATGGATGGATACAGTGTTTTGGGTGTAGTTTAAATGGATAGATACAGTATTTTGGGTGTAGGTTAGATGGATGGATACAGTGTTTTGGGTGTAGTTTAAATGGATGGATATAGTGTTTTGGGTGTAGTTTAAATGGATGGATGCAGTGTTTTGGGTGTAGTTTAGATGGATGGATACAGTGTTTTGGGTGTAGTTTAAATGGATGGATGCAGTGTTTTGGGTGTAGTTTAAATGGATGGATACAGTGTTTTGAAAATAAACTTTTCATACACAGCTCAGTCATTTAAATGGATGGATGCAGTGTTTTGAAAACAGCTCAGTCATTTAAATGGATGGATACAGTGTTTTGAAAACAGCTCAGTCATTTAAATGGATAGATACAGTGTTTTGGGTGTAGTTTAAATGGATGGATGCAGTGTTTTGAAAACAGCTCAGTCATTTAAATGGATGGATACAGTGTTTTGAAAACAGCTCAGTCATTTAAATGGATGGATGCAGTGTTTTGAAAACAGCTCAGTCATTTAAATGGATGGATGCAGTGTTTTGAAAACAGCTCAGTCATTTAAATGGATGGATGCAGTGTTTTGAAAACAGCTCAGTCATTTAAATGTTGATGCCACTTAAACCTCAATCATATTATTTACGCAGACAGACAGCCCATTTTAGTTCAGAAAACATGCTTTTTCATGATTTATATGGTGTCGTTGTGTGTGTCGTTGTGTTTGTGTGTGTGTGTGTGTGTGTGTGTGTGTGTGTGTGTGTGTGTGTGTGTGTGTGTGTGTGTGTGTGTGTGTGTGTGTGTGTGCATGTGTGTGTGTGTGTGTGTGTGTGCGTGTTTGTGTGTGTGTGTGTGTGTGCGTGTGTGTGTGTGTGCGTGTGTGTGCGTGTTTGTGTGTGTGTGTGTGTGTGCGTGTGTGTGTGTGTGCGTGTGTGTGTGTGTGTGTGCGTGTTTGTGTGTGTGTGTGTGTGTGTGTGTGTGTGTGTGTGTGTGTGTGTGTGTGTGTGTGTGTGCATGTGTGTGTGTGTTTGTCTGAATGTGTTCTGAATGCTAAAGGACAGAAAACTGGCCTTGCTTTTGTCTCCATCATGTTTAGTATTCTGAGACATTTAAATGGATCCTGTGATCAATCCTGGTCTGAGCCTAGTGTTGACAGAACCTCTGGCAGTAACCCACCTGCCACACACACACACACACACAGACACACACACACACACCGATTTGTCTCTATCACGTTCTGTTAACTAGCACGGCATGTCACTTGATTGATGGCGTGTGTGTGTGTGTGTGTGTGTGTGTGTGTGTGTGTGTGTGTGTGCGTGAGTGTGTGTATGTGTGTTTGTTTAAGTGAATACAAACCTATTGTAAATTAAATAAGCATTGTAATATAAACCTGCTTCGTAAGTCTCCCATACTGCTGGAAATGTATCTAACAAATATAAGTTATTGACTGTTGTAAATGTATCTAACAAATACAAGTTATTGACTGTTGTAAATGTATCTAACAAATATAAGTTATTGACTGTTGTAAATGTATCTAACAAATATAAGTTATTGACTGTTGTAAATGTATCTAACAAATATAAGTTATTGACTGTTGTAAATGTATCTAACAAATATAAGTTATTGACTGCTGGAAATGTATCTAACAAATATAAGTTATTGACTGTTGTAAATGTATCTAACAAATACAAGTTATTGACTGTTGGAAAATGTATCTAACAAATACAAGTTATTGACTGTTGGAAAAATATCTAACAAATACAAGTTATTGACTGTTGTAAATGTATCTAACAAATACAAGTTATTGACTGTTGGAAAATGTATCTAACAAATACAAGTTATTGACTGTTGGAAAATGTATCTAACAAATACAAGTTATTGACTGTTGGAAAAATATCTAACAAATACAAGTTATTGACTGTTGGAAAAATATCTAACAAATACAAGTTATTGACTGTTGGAAAATGTATCTAACAAATACAAGTTATTGACTGTTGGAAAAATATCTAACAAATATAAGTTATTGACTGTTGGAAAAATATCTAACAAATACAAGTTATTGACTGTTGGAAAAATATCTAACAAATATAAGTTATTGACTGTTGGAAAATGTATCTAACAAATACAAGTTATTGACTGTTGGAAAAATATCTAACAAATATAAGTTATTGACTGTTGGAAAAATATCTAACAAATACAAGTTATTGACTGTTGGAAAATGTATCTAACAAATACAAGTTATTGACTGTTGGAAAAATATCTAACAAATATAAGTTATTGACTGTTGGAAAAATATCTAACAAATACAAGTTATTGACTGTTGGAAAATGTATCTAACAAATACAAGTTATTGACTGTTGGAAAAATATCTAACAAATATAAGTTATTGACTGTTGGAAAAATATCTAACAAATACAAGTTATTGACTGTTGGAAAATGTATCTAACAAATATAAGTTATTGACTGTTGGAAAATGTATCTAACAAATACAAGTTATTGACTGTTGGAAAAAT
This sequence comes from Oncorhynchus mykiss, assembly GCF_013265735.2. NCBI lineage: Eukaryota > Metazoa > Chordata > Actinopteri > Salmoniformes > Salmonidae > Oncorhynchus > Oncorhynchus mykiss. Next base: position 35,650,166 of record NC_048571.1, read on the forward strand.
ATCTAACAAATACAAGTTATTGACTGTTGGAAAATGTATCTAACAAATACAAGTTATTGACTGTTGGAAAAATATCTAACAAATACAAGTTATTGACTGTTGGAAAATGTATCTAACAAATACAAGTTATTGACTGTTGGAAAATGTATCTAACAAATACAAGTTATTGACTGTTGTAAATGTATCTAACAAATACAAGTTATTGACTGTTGTAAATGTATCTAACAAATACAAGTTATTGACTGTTGGAAAATGTATCTAACAAATACAAGTTATTGACTGTTGGAAAAATATCTAACAAATACAAGTTATTGACTGTTGGAAAATGTATCTAACAAATACAAGTTATTGACTGTTGTAAATGTATCTAACAAATACAAGTTATTGACTGTTGGAAAATGTATCTAACAAATATAAGTTATTGACTGTTGGAAAATGTATCTAACAAATACAAGTTATTGACTGTTGGAAAATGTATCTAACAAATACAAGTTATTGACTGTTGGAAAAATATCTAACAAATACAAGTTATTGACTGTTGTAAATGTATCTAACAAATACAAGTTATTGACTGTTGGAAAATGTATCTAACAAATACAAGTTATTGACTGTTGGAAAATGTATCTAACAAATACAAGTTATTGACTGACACCACAACAAACCTGTACATTTAACATCAGACAAGGTTTCACTACCTCTTCAACCTCGTAATGTTTTCCTCATCTCGTTCCATCTATTCATCTCCACTAGTAGATGCATGGTAGTGGCACTAGTAGGGGTGACAGGTAGTCTAGTGGTTAGCGCTATTGGGCCGGTAACCGGAAGGTTGCTGGATCGAGTCCCCGAGCCGACGAGGTACGAAATCTGTCGTTATGCTCCAGAACAAGGCAGTTAACCCGCTGTTCCTCGGTAGGCCGCCAATAGTTAAAATAAAGAGAAAACCCAGCATCAAATGCTTCTTTGTTTTCATCATCTCATTCCACCTTATTCATCTCCACTATCGGCTCCATAGAGAGAACCCAGCATCAGATGGTTCATCACGGCTGTTTCTCTCTTCTCGTCAGGAGGTCAGTGTGGGGCGTTGAGTACGTGACCCCACATATCATTATGTACCGTCACGTCGACCAATCGAATGCTGGGCCTTTTGTGTTTCCTGTTTCCTGTTTCCTGTTTCCTGCTCTGAGAAAGAAACTCCCTGAACTAATCACTTGACCCTGACGACTACAGTACAAGCACCTTGCGCGCACACACACACACACACACACGCACGCACACACGCACACACGCACACACACACACAGAACAGAACATAATCATGTCTTTCTCTCGCCTCGTAGAGGTGAAGTGTCGGCCTAGTTACTAAAACACACCCTGGGAAGCAGTGAACATAACACATGGTTTAGGAGTGTTAAGGTGTGTTAAGGTAAGTTTAGGTGTGTTAAGGTAAGTTTAGGAGTGTTAAGGTACGTTTAGGAGTGTTAAGGTGTGTTAAGGTAAGTTTAGGTGTGTTAAGGTACGTTTAGGAGTGTTAAGGTGTGTTAAGGTGTGTTAAGGTAAGTTTAGGAGTGTTAAGGTACGTTTAGGAGTGTTAAGGTGTGTTAAGGTGTGTTAAGGTAAGTTTAGGAGTGTTAAGGTACGTTTAGGAGTGTTAAGGTGTGTTAAGGTAAGTTTAGGTGTGTTAAGGTACGTTTAGGAGTGTTAAGGTGTGTTTAGGTGTGTTAAGGTAAGTTTAGGAGTGTTAAGGTACGTTTAGGAGTGTTAAGGTGTGTTAAGGTAAGTTTAGGTGTGTTAAGGTGTGTTAAGGTAAGTTTAGGAGTGTTAAGGAGTGTTAAGGTAAGTTTAGGAGTGTTAAGGTGTGTTAAGGTAAGTTTAGGTGTGTTAAGGTGTGTTAAGGTAAGTTTAGGAGTGTCAAGGTGTGTTAAGGTAAGTTTAGGACTGTCAAGGTGTGTTAAGGTAAGTTTAGGAGTGTTAAGGTAAGTTTAGGTGTGTTAAGGTGTGTTAAGGTAAGTTTAGGTGTGTTAAGGTGTGTTAAGGTAAGTTTAGGTGTGTTAAGGTAAGTTTAGGAGTGTTAAGGTAAGTTTAGGAGTGTTAAGGTGTGTTAAGGTAAGTTTAGGTGTGTTAAGGTAAGTTTAGGAGTGTTAAGGTGTGTTAAGGTAAGTTTAGGTGTGTTAAGGAGTGTTAAGGTGTGTTAAGGTAAGTTTAGGTACACACCCTGGGAAGCAGAGAACATAACACATGGTTTAGGAGTGTTAAGTCTCTCTCTGTTCTTTACTACAAGCCATTAACAATAACTGGGTGAATTCCAAATGATAGTAATTAATGGAATGTGCATATGCAAATGACGGTAAAGTTGCCAATCAGGTTTTTGCGTTTCTGTGTCAAGCGTTCGTGAAATTAGCTGTTTGTAAATTCATACTTATAAATGCAAATGTTACTCTGTATATTTACAGATCATAGTGGTGAAATGTTACTCTGTATATTTACAGATCATAGTGGTGAAATGTTACTCTGTATATTTACAGATCATAGTGGTGAAATGTTACTCTGTATATTTACAGATCATAGTGGTGAAATGTTACTCTGTATATTTACAGATCATAGTGGTGAATTGTTACTCTGTATATTTACAGATCATAGCGGTGAATTGTTACTCTGTATATTTACAGATCATAGTGGTGAATTGTTACTCTGTATATTTACAGATCATAGTGGTGAAATGTTACTCTGTATATTTACAGATCATAGTGGTGAAATGTTACTCTGTATATTTACAGATCATAGTGGTGAAATGTTACTCTGTATATTTACAGATCATAGTGGTGAAATGTTACTCTGTATATTTACAGATCATAGTGGTGAATTGTTACTCTGTATATTTACAGATCATAGCGGTGAATTGTTACTCTGTATATTTACAGATCATAGTGGTGAATTGTTACTCTGTATATTTACAGATCATAGTGGTGAAATGTTACTCTGTATATTTACAGATCATAGTGGTGAAATGTTACTCTGTATATTTACAGATCATAGTGGTGAAATGTTACTCTGTATATTTACAGATCATAGTGGTTAATTGTTACTCTCTATATTTACAGATCATAGTGGTGAAATGTTACTCTGTATATTTACAGATCATAGTGGTTAATTGTTACTCTCTATATTTACAGATCATAGTGGTTAATTGTTACTCTCTATATTTACAGATCATAGTGGTGAATTGTTTAAGTTTACAAAAGTTTACAGCTGCTATTTTCTTAAAATTCCAATAGTGTGATTGCAGCCTGCAATTTGGGGTATTCCTGCATGTGAGCATTCCTTCATCTGCAGGAACTCCACCCCTCGAACATCCCATTGGTTCCTGCATGTTGGGCACAGCTGCAGGAACACACCCCCCCCCCCCCCCCCCACTCGAGCACGCCATCATCATGCTTGTGTGAAGCTTGTGGATTTCCCCTGATCGTCTATGGGACTAACATGTGGGTCAGAAGGGAAAGAAACATGTGATAAAAGTTTGTTGTTCATGCTATGACATCATCATAGTTTAATGAAATAGCAATGTTTTAGCTTAAAATGTAAGTGTAATCAATCTATTGATGTGTTGGATAGGAGATGTAACTGATACACCAGCCACCCCTCCCTTCTCTTTATCAACTCTGTGAGGAATTGATTAAATGAATAAACAGACAGATGCCCTTTCCGTAACTACGGGAAAGCAGAGTTTGGAGTTTGGGGTTAGGTAGACAGGAGTCCTAGCTTGCTAGCACAAAGTGTCCTTCACCCCGCCTCTCGCCTGAGTACTGGAGTCCTAGCTAGCTAGCACACAGTGTCCTACGCCTTCGCCTCTCACCTGTGTACTGGAGTCCTAGCTAGCTAGCATACAGCGTCCTTCGCCCCCGCCTCTCGCATGTGTACTGGAGTCCTAGCTAGCTAGCACACAGTGTCCTTCGCCCCCACCTCTCGCCTGTGTACTGGAGTCTTAGCTAGCTAGCTCACAGTGTCCTTCGCCCCGCCTCTCGCCTGTGTACTGGAGTCCTAGCTAGCTAGTTCACAGTGTCCTTCGCCCCCGCCTCTCGCCTGTGTACTGGAGTCCTAGCTAGCTAGCTCACAGTGTCCTTCGCCCCCGCCTCTCACCTGTGTACTGGAGTGCTAGCTTGCTAGCATACAGTGTCCTTCATCCCCTCTACCATTGTTGTAGCTTAGCTAATGGTGTCATCCTGGCCTCCCACCTGTCTATCGTTGCCCTAGCTAGCTACCTACTGGTGTCTCCTCTGCCTCTTCTTCTTCTGTGGGGTTAATCGGTGTTTGGCATCCAACGTTATGGTTCATTACCACCACCTACTGGACTGGACCACCTCCCCACCTGTTAACCGAGTCCTGGCTTAAACATGGACCAATAGAAGTATAACGAGGGGTTCATAAAGATGGAGCAACTCCCACATGGAGCAATTCCCACATGCAGGAACGCCCACATGGAGCAACTCCCACATGGAACCCCTGCAGGAAGGCCCACATGCAGCAACACCCCAAATTGCAGGCAGCAATTAGACCTTATTCTTATATTCAGATTCTGATCCAGATTGGAAAGCCTTTTTTTGACCTCACCAGGCAGGTCACCAGTGATATACTGTACACGTCAACTCACCCTAATCCCTGTACAGTATAGTGTACTACTGTTGACCTCACCAGGCAGGTCACCAGTGATATACAAGTCAATGCACCCTAATCCCTGTACAGTATAGTGTACTACTGTTGACCTCACCAGGCAGGTCACCAGTGATATACAAGTCAATGCACCCTAATCCCTGTACAGTATAGTGTACTACTGTTGACCTCACCAGGCAGGTCACCAGTGATATACTGTACAAGTAACCTTAACCCTTACCTTAACCATTCAGAGTTAATGCCTAACCTTAACCCTAACCTTAACCCTAACCTTAACCCTAACCTTAACCTTTCAGAGTTAATGCCTAACCTTAACCCTGACCTTAACCATTCAGAGTTAATGCCTAACCTCAACCCTCACCTTAACCTTTCAGAGTTAATGCCTGACCTTAACCATTCAGAGTTAATGCCTAACCTTAACCCTAACCTTAACCTTTCAGAGTTAATGCCTAACCTTAACCCTAACCTTAACCCTAACCTTAACCCTAACCTTAACCTTTCAGAGTTAATGCCTAACCTTAACCCTGACCTTAACCATTCAGAGTTAATGCCTAACCTCAACCCTCACCTTAACCTTTCAGAGTTAATGCCTAACCTTAACCATTCAGAGTTAATGCCTAACCTTAACCATTCAGAGTTAATGCCTAACCTTAACCCTAACCTTAACCATTCAGAGTTAATGCATAACCTTAAGAATTTGGCAATAATTCCTAAACTTAACCTTACAAATGCATTAACGCCTAAAAGTACAGACTCACCCATTTTGAATGTTATGTCGTTTTTATGCATCTCTGAGTGATGTTCTATCGATTCCCCGGGTCAAATCATGGTTTCATGTGTATCTGAAATATTACCAATCAAGCAGGGCGTAAAACGAGTCCGGGATGACTTCTGAACTTCTGAGCATATCCTTGCTTCAGGTCCTGAACTACAGGCAGTTAGATTTGGGTGTGTCATTTAGGCAAAAACAATTGAAAATAATGAAAGGGAGCATTTCACTAAACCGGAAGGAAATAGGAATTTGACTATTTGATCAGCTTTCAATAGAGAGAATTATCATAACGAGGTAGGTTTTATTCTCTGGAATGAGCCATTGATCATGTTTTAGCGATCTCCTATTTGTCTGCCTCTTCAGTCCAGGTGCCGTTGCGAATGTCAGACTGCACTCTGTGAGGAAAATCGATCTCCACGTTGAAGATGGTGATACTGTAGACTCCTAAATTGACAGTGCAGTTTGTTTAGGCAATTTTACAGCTAACAAGCTCTTTTACATGCTGATATTGACTTTGTTATTGTTGTGTGCTAGCCAGCCCATAGAGAGAGCATTGCATTGTGGGGTTTGTAGTCGACTTGAGATGCAACAGATTTCCACAATGATTTTCACATGTTGCTACAAACATTATTATGATGACAGAATGAGACATTTGTTCACCAAAAATATTGTTCTAAAATATGGGAATGTTATATAATATATAATATAAAATATTGTTTTAACTTATAGTAATGTTATATAATATATAATATATAATATAGAATATAAAATATTGTTATAACATATAGGAATGTTATATAATATATAATATATAATATTGTTTTAACTTATAGTAATGTTATATAATATATAATATATAATATTGTTATAACTTATAGTAATGTTATATAATATATAATATTGTTTTAACATGTAGGAATGTTATATAATATATAATATATAATATATAATATTGTTTTAACATAGAGGAATGTTATATAATATATAATATATAATATTGTTCTAACATAGAGGAATGTTATATAATATATAATATATAATATTGTTTTAACATAGAGGAATGTTATATAATATATAATATTGTTTTAACATATAGGAATGTTATATAATATATAATATATAATATTGTTTTAACATAGAGGAATGTTATATAATATATAATATATAATATTGTTCTAACATAGAGGAATGATATATAATATATAATATATAATATTGTTTTAACATATAGGAATGTTATATAATATATAATATATAATATTGTTTTAACATATAGGAATGTTATATAATATATAATATTGTTTTAACTTATAGGAATGTTATATAATATATAATATATAATATTGTTTTAACATATAGGAATGATATATAATATATAATATATAATATATAATATTGTTTTAACATATAGGAATGTTATATAATATATAATATATAATATTGTTTTAACATATAGGAATGTTATATAATATATAATATATAATATTGTTCTAACATATAGGAATGTTATATAATATATAATATTGTTTTAACATAGAGGAATGTTATATAATATATAATATATAATATTGTTCTAACATATAGGAATGTTATATAATATATAATATATAATATTGTTTTAACATATAGGAATGATATATAATATATAATATATAATATTGTTTTAACATATAGGAATGTTATATAATATATAATATTGTTTTAACATAGAGGAATGTTATATAATATATAATATTGTTTTAACATATAGGAATGTTATATAATATATAATATATAATATTGTTTTAACATAGAGGAATGATATATAATATATAATATTGTTTTAACATATAGGAATGATATATAATATATAATATTGTTTTAACATATAGGAATGTTATATAATATATAATATATAATATTGTTTTAACATATAGGAATGTTATATAATATATAATATATAATATTGTTTTAACATATAGGAATGATATATAATATATAATATATAATATTGTTTTAACATATAGGAATGTTATATAATATATAATATATAATATTGTTTTAACATATAGGAATGATATATAATATATAATATATAATATTGTTTTAACATATAGGAATGATATATAATATATAATATATAATATTGTTTTAACATATAGGAATGTTATATAATATATAATATATAATATTGTTCTAACATATAGGAATGTTATATAATATATAATATATAATATTGTTTTAACATATAGGAATGATATATAATATATAATATATAATATATAATATTGTTTTAACATATAGGAATGTTATATAATATATAATATATAATATTGTTTTAACATATAGGAATGATATATAATATATAATATATAATATATAATATTGTTTTAACATATAGGAATGTTATATAATATATAATATTGTTTTAACATAGAGGAATGTTATATAACATATAATATTGTTTTAACGTAGAGGAATGTTATATAATATATAATATATAATATATAATATTGTTCTAACATAGAGGAATGTTATATAATATATAATATTGTTTTAACATAGAGGAATGTTATATAATATATAATATTGTTTTAACATAGAGGAATGTTATATAATATATAATATTGTTTTAACATAGAGGAATGTTATATAATATATAATATATAATATATAATATTGTTTTAACATATAGGAATGTTATATAATATATAATATATAATATTGTTTTAACATAGAGGAATGATATATAATATATAATATATAATATTGTTTTAACATAGAGGAATGTTATATAATATATAATATTGTTTTAACATAGAGGAATGTTATATAATATATAATATATAATATATAATATTGTTCTAACATAGAGGAATGTTATATAATATATAATATATAATATTGTTTTAACATACAGGAATGATATAAAATATATAATATATAATATTGTTTTAACTTATAGGAATGATATATAATATATAATATATAATATTGTTTTAACATAGAGGAATGTTATATAATATATAATATTGTTTTAACATATAGGAATGATATATAATATATAATATATAATATTGTTTTAACATATAGGAATGATATATAATATATAATATTGTTTTAACATATAGGAATGATATATAATATATAATATTGTTTTAACATATAGGAATGGTATATAATATATAATATGGTTTTAACATATAGGAATGGTATATAATATATAATATATAATATTATTTTAACATAGAGGAATGATATATAATATATAATATATAATATTGTTCTAACATATAGGAATGTTATATAATATATAATATATAATATTGTTCTAACATATAGGAATGTTATATAATATATAATATTGTTTTAACATAGAGGAATGTTATATAATATATAATATTGTTTTAACATATAGGAATGTTATATAATATATAATATATAATATATAATATTGTTCTAACATAGAGGAATGATATATAATATATAATATATAATATTGTTTTAACATATAGGAATGTTATATAATATATAATATATAATATTGTTTTAACATAGAGGAATGTTATATAATATATAATATATAATATTGTTTTAACATAGAGGAATGTTATATAATATATAATATATAATATTGTTTTAACATAGAGGAATGTTATATAATATATAATATATAATATTGTTTTAACATATAGGAATGTTATATAATATATAATATATAATATTGTTCTAACATATAGGAATGTTATATAATATATAATATTGTTTTAACATAGAGGAATGTTATATAATATATAATATTGTTTTAACATATAGGAATGATATATAATATATAATATATAATATATAATATTGTTCTAACATAGAGGAATGATATATAATATATAATATATAATATTGTTTTAACATATAGGAATGTTATATAATATATAATATATAATATTGTTTTAACATATAGGAATGTTATATAATATATAATATATAATATTGTTTTAACATAGAGGAATGATATATAATATATAATATATAATATTGTTTTAACATATAGGAATGTTATATAATATATAATATTGTTTTAACATAGAGGAATGATATATAATATATAATATATAATATTGTTTTAACATATAGGAATGATATATAATATATAATATATAATATTGTTTTAACATATAGGAATGTTATATAATATATAATATATAATATTGTTCTAACATAGAGGAATGATATATAATATATAATATTGTTCTAACATATAGGAATGTTATATAATATATAATATATAATATTGTTTTAACATAGAGGAATGATATATAATATATAATATTGTTTTAACATAGAGGAATGTTATATAATATATAATATTGTTTTAACTTATAGGAATGTTATATAATATATAATATATAATATTGTTTTAACTTATAGGAATGTTATATAATATATAATATTGTTTTAACATATAGGAATGTTATATAATATATAATATATAATATATAATATTGTTTTAACATATAGGAATGTTATATAATATATAATATATAATATATAATATTGTTTTAACATATAGGAATGTTATATAATATATAATATATAATATTGTTTTAACATATAGGAATGTTATATAATATATAATATTGTTTTAACATAGAGGAATGATATATAATATATAATATATAATATATAATATTGTTTTAACATAGAGGAATGATATATAATATATAATATATAATATTGTTTTAACATATAGGAATGTTATATAATATATAATATTGTTTTAACATAGAGGAATGATATATAATATATAATATATAATATATAATATTGTTTTAACATAGAGGAATGTTATATAATATATAATATATAATATTGTTTTAACATATAGGAATGTTATATAATATATAATATTGTTTTAACATATAGGAATGTTATATAATATATAATATTGTTTTAACATATAGGAATGATATATAATATATAATATTGTTTTAACATATAGGAATGTTATATAATATATAATATATAATATATAATATTGTTCTAACATAGAGGAATGATATATAATATATAATATTGTTTTAACATATAGGAATGTTATATAATATATAATATATAATATATAATATTGTTTTAACATAGAGGAATGATATATAATATATAATATATAATATTGTTTTAACATATAGGAATGTTATATAATATATAATATATAATATTGTTCTAACATAGAGGAATGATATATAATATATAATATTGTTCTAACATATAGGAATGTTATATAATATATAATATATAATATTGTTTTAACATAGAGGAATGTTATATAATATATAATATATAATATTGTTCTAACATAGAGGAATGATATATAATATATAATATTGTTTTAACATAGAGGAATGATATATAATATATAATATATAATATTGTTTTAACATAGAGGAATGATATATAATATATAATATATAATATTGTTTTAACTTATAGGAATGTTATATAATATATAATATATAATATTGTTCTAACATATAGGAATGTTATATAATATATAATATATAATATTGTTCTAACATAGAGGAATGATATATAATATATAATATTGTTCTAACATATAGGAATGTTATATAATATATAATATATAATATTGTTTTAACATAGAGGAATGATATATAATATATAATATTGTTTTAACATAGAGGAATGTTATATAATATATAATATTGTTTTAACTTATAGGAATGTTATATAATATATAATATATAATATTGTTTTAACTTATAGGAATGTTATATAATATATAATATTGTTTTAACATATAGGAATGTTATATAATATATAATATATAATATATAATATTGTTTTAACATATAGGAATGTTATATAATATATAATATATAATATATAATATTGTTTTAACATATAGGAATGTTATATAATATATAATATATAATATATAATATTGTTCTAACATATAGGAATGTTATATAATATATAATATTGTTCTAACATATAGGAATGTTATATAATATATAATATTGTTTTAACTTATAGGAATGTTATATAATATATAATATATAATATTGTTTTAACTTATAGGAATGTTATATAATATATAATATTGTTTTAACATATAGGAATGTTATATAATATATAATATATAATATATAATATTGTTTTAACATAGAGGAATGTTATATAACATATAATATTGTTTTAACATAGAGGAATGATATAAAATATATAATATATAATATTGTTTTAACTTATAGGAATGTTATATAATATATAATATTGTTTTAACATATAGGAATGTTATATAATATATAATATATAATATTGTTCTAACATATAGGCATGTTATATAATATATAATATATAATATTGTTCTAACATAGAGGAATGTTATATAATATATAATATATAATATATAATATTGTTTTAACTTATAGGAATGTTATATAATATATAATATATAATATATAATATTGTTTTAACATAGAGGAATGTTATATAATATATAATATATAATATTGTTTTAACTTATAGGAATGTTATATAATATATAATATATAATATTGTTTTAACATAGAGGAATGTTATATAATATATAATATATAATATTGTTTTAACATATATGAATGATATATAATATATAATATTGTTTTAACATAGAGGAATGTTATATAATATATAATATATAATATTGTTTTAACATATAGGAATGATATATAATATATAATATATAATATTGTTTTAACATAGAGGAATGTTATATAATATATAATATATAATATTGTTATAACATATAGGAATGTTATATAATATATCATATTGTTTTAACATATAGGAATGTTATATAATATATAATATATAATATTGTTTTAACATATAGGAATGATATATAATATATAATATATAATATTGTTTTAACATAGAGGAATGATATATAATATATAATATATAATATTGTTTTAACATATAGGAATGTTATATAATATATAATATATAATATTGTTTTAACATATAGGAATGATATATAATATATAATATATAATATTGTTTTAACATAGAGGAATGATATATAATATATAATATATAATATTGTTTTAACATATAGGAATGTTATATAATATATAATATATAATATTGTTTTAACATAGAGGAATGTTTTATAATATATAATATATAATATTGTTCTAACATATAGGAATGTTATATAATATATAATATATAATATTGTTTTAACATAGAGGAATGTTATATAATATATAATATATAATATTGTTTTAACATAGAGGAATGTTATATAATATATAATATATAATATTGTTTTAACTTATAGGAATGTTATATAATATATAATATATAATATTGTTTTAACTTATAGGAATGTTATATAATATATAATATATAATATTGTTCTAACATATAGGAATGTTATATAATATATAATATATAATATTGTTTTAACATAGAGGAATGTTATATAATATATAATATTGTTTTAACATAGAGGAATGTTATATAATATATAATATATAATATTGTTTTAACATAGAGGAATGATATATAATATATAATATATAATATTGTTTTAACATAGAGGAATGTTATATAATATATAATATATAATATTGTTCTAACATATAGGAATGTTATATAATATATAATATATAATATTGTTTTAACATAGAGGAATGTTATATAATATATAATATATAATATTGTTTTAACATATAGGAATGTTATATAATATATAATATATAATATTGTTTTAACATAGAGGAATGATATATAATATATAATATATAATATTGTTTTAACTTATAGGAATGTTATATAATATATAATATTGTTTTAACATATAGGAATGTTATATAATATATAATATATAATATTGTTTTAACATATAGGAATGATATATAATATATAATATATAATATTGTTTTAACATATAGGAATGTTATATAATATATAATATTGTTTTAACATAGAGGAATGATATATAATATATAATATATAATATTGTTTTAACATAGAGGAATGTTATATAATATATAATATATAATATTGTTTTAACTTATAGGAATGTTATATAATATATAATATTGTTTTAACATATAGGAATGTTATATAATATATAATATATAATATTGTTTTAACTTATAGGAATGTTATATAATATATAATATATAATATTGTTTTAACTTATAGGAATGTTATATAATATATAATATTGTTTTAACATATAGGAATGTTATATAATATATAATATATAATATTGTTTTAACTTATAGGAATGTTATATAATATATAATATATAATATTGTTCTAACATATAGGAATGTTAGATAATATATAATATATAATATTGTTTTAACATATAGGAATGATATATAATATATAATATATAATATTGTTTTAACATAGAGGAATGTTATATAATATATAATATATAATATTGTTTTAACTTATAGGAATGTTATATAATATATAATATATAATATTGTTCTAACATATAGGAATGTTATATAATATATAATATATAATATTGTTTTAACATATAGGAATGATATATAATATATAATATATAATATTGTTTTAACATAGAGGAATGTTATATAATATATAATATATAATATTGTTTTAACATAGAGGAATGATATATAATATATAATATATAATATTGTTTTAACATATAGGAATGTTATATAATATATAATATATAATATTGTTCTAACATATAGGAATGATATATAATATATAATATATAATATATAATATTGTTCTAACATAGAGGAATGATATATGATATATAATATATAATATTGTTTTAACTTATAGGAATGTTATATAATATATAATATATAATATTGTTCTAACATATAGGAATGTTATATAATATATAATATATAATATTGTTTTAACATATAGGAATGATATATAATATATAATATATAATATTGTTTTAACATAGAGGAATGTTATATAATATATAATATATAATATTGTTTTAACATAGAGGAATGATATATAATATATAATATATAATATTGTTTTAACATATAGGAATGTTATATAATATATAATATATAATATTGTTCTAACATATAGGAATGATATATAATATATAATATATAATATATAATATTGTTCTAACATAGAGGAATGATATATGATATATAATATATAATATTGTTTTAACATATAGGAATGTTATATAATATATAATATATAATATTGTTTTAACATAGAGGAATGTTATATAATATATAATATATAATATTGTTCTAACATATAGGAATGATATATAATATATAATATATAATATTGTTTTAACATAGAGGAATGTTATATAATATATAATATATAATATTGTTCTAACATATAGGAATGATATATAATATATAATATATAATATTGTTTTAACATAGAGGAATGTTATATAATATATAATATATAATATTGTTCTAACATATAGGAATGATATATAATATATAATATATAATATATAATATTGTTCTAACATAGAGGAATGATATATGATATATAATATATAATATTGTTCTAACATATAGGAATGTTATATAATATATAATATATAATATTGTTTTAACATATAGGAATGTTATATAATATATAATATATAATATTGTTTTAACATATAGGAATGATATATAATATATAATATATAATATATAATATTGTTTTAACATATAGGAATGATATAAAATATATAATATATAATATATAATATTGTTTTAACATATAGGAATGATATATAATATATAATATATAATATTGTTTTAACATATAGGAATGTTATATAATATATAATATATAATATTGTTTTAACATATAGGAATGTTATATAATATATAATATATAATATTGTTTTAACATATAGGAATGTTATATAATATATAATATATAATATTGTTTTAACATAGAGGAATGATATATAATATATAATATATAATATGGTTTTAACATATAGGAATGTTATATAATATATAATATATAATATTGTTTTAACATATAGGAATGATATAAAATATATAATATATAATATTGTTTTAACATATAGGAATGTTATATAATATATAATATATAATATTGTTCTAACATATAGGAATGTTATATAATATATAATATTGTTCTAACATATAGGAATGTTATATAATATATAATATTGTTTTAACATATAGGAATGATATATAATATATAATATATAATATTGTTTTAACTTATAGGAATGTTATATAATATATAATATATAATATTGTTCTAACATATAGGAATGTTATATAATATATAATATTGTTCTAACATATAGGAATGTTATATAATATATAATATTGTTTTAACATATAGGAATGATATAAAATATATAATATATAATATTGTTTTAACATATAGGAATGTTATATAATATATAATATATAATATTGTTCTAACATATAGGAATGTTATATAATATATAATATATAATATTGTTTTAACATATAGGAATGTTATATAATATATAATATATAATATTGTTCTAACATATAGGAATGTTATATAATATATAATATTGTTCTAACATATAGGAATGTTATATAATATATAATATTGTTTTAACATATAGGAATGTTATATAATATATAATATTGTTCTAACATATAGGAATGTTATATAATATATAATATTGTTTTAACATATAGGAATGTTATATAATATATAATATTGTTCTAACATATAGGAATGTTATATAATATATAATATTGTTTTAACATATAGGAATGTTATATAATATATAATATTGTTTTAACATATAGGAATGTTATATAATATATAATATTGTTCTAACATATAGGAATGTTATATAATATATAATATTGTTCTAACATATAGGAATGTTATATAATATATAATATATAATATTGTTTTAACTTATAGGAATGTTATATAATATATAATATTGTTTTAACATATAGGAATGTTATATAATATATAATATATAATATATAATATTGTTTTAACATAGAGGAATGTTATATAACATATAATATTGTTTTAACATAGAGGAATGATATAAAATATATAATATATAATATTGTTTTAACTTATAGGAATGTTATATAATATATAATATATAATATTGTTCTAACATATAGGCATGTTATATAATATATAATATATAATATTGTTCTAACATAGAGGAATGTTATATAATATATAATATATAATATATAATATTGTTTTAACTTATAGGAATGTTATATAATATATAATATATAATATATAATATTGTTTTAACATAGAGGAATGTTATATAATATATAATATATAATATATAATATTGTTTTAACTTATAGGAATGTTATATAATATATAATATATAATATTGTTTTAACATAGAGGAATGTTATATAATATATAATATATAATATTGTTTTAACATATATGAATGATATATAATATATAATATTGTTTTAACATAGAGGAATGTTATATAATATATAATATATAATATTGTTCTAACTTATAGGAATGTTATATAATATATAATATTGTTTTAACATATAGGAATGATATATAATATATAATATGGTTTTAACATATAGGCATGTTATATAATATATAATATATAATATGGTTTTAACATATAGGCATGTTATATAATATATAATATATAATATTGTTTTAACATAGAGGAATGTTATATAATATATAATATATAATATTGTTTTAACATATATGAATGATATATAATATATAATATTGTTTTAACATAGAGGAATGTTATATAATATATAATATATAATATTGTTCTAACTTATAGGAATGTTATATAATATATAATATTGTTTTAACATAGAGGAATGTTATATAATATATAATATTGTTTTAACATATAGGAATGATATATAATATATAATATTGTTTTAACATAGAGGAATGTTATATAATATATAATATATAATATTGTTTTAACATATAGGAATGTTATATAATATATAATATATAATATTGTTTTAACATAGAGGAATGATATATAATATATAATATATAATATTGTTTTAACATAGAGGAATGTTATATAATATATAATATATAATATTGTTTTAACATAGAGGAATGATATATAATATATAATATATAATATTGTTCTAACATATAGGAATGTTATATAATATATAATATATAATATTGTTTTAACATAGAGGAATGTTATATAATATATAATATATAATATTGTTTTAACATAGAGGAATGTTATATAATATATAATATATAATATTGTTTTAACTTATAGGAATGTTATATAATATATAATATATAATATTGTTTTAACTTATAGGAATGTTATATAATATATAATATATAATATTGTTCTAACATATAGGAATGTTATATAATATATAATATATAATATTGTTTTAACATAGAGGAATGTTATATAATATATAATATTGTTTTAACATAGAGGAATGTTATATAATATATAATATATAATATTGTTTTAACATAGAGGAATGATATATAATATATAATATATAATATTGTTTTAACTTATAGGAATGTTATATAATATATAATATATAATATTGTTTTAACTTATAGGAATGTTATATAATATATAATATATAATATTGTTTTAACATAGAGGAATGATATATAATATATAATATATAATATTGTTTTAACATATAGGAATGTTATATAATATATAATATTGTTTTAACATAGAGGAATGATATATAATATATAATATATAATATTGTTTTAACATAGAGGAATGTTATATAATATATAATATATAATATTGTTTTAACTTATAGGAATGTTATATAATATATAATATTGTTTTAACATATAGGAATGTTATATAATATATAATATATAATATTGTTTTAACTTATAGGAATGTTATATAATATATAATATATAATATTGTTTTAACTTATAGGAATGTTATATAATATATAATATTGTTTTAACATATAGGAATGTTATATAATATATAATATATAATATTGTTTTAACTTATAGGAATGTTATATAATATATAATATATAATATTGTTCTAACATATAGGAATGTTATATAATATATAATATATAATATTGTTTTAACATATAGGAATGATATATAATATATAATATATAATATTGTTTTAACATAGAGGAATGTTATATAATATATAATATATAATATTGTTCTAACATATAGGAATGATATATAATATATTATATATAATATATAATATTGTTTTAACATAGAGGAATGATATATGATATATAATATATAATATTGTTTTAACATATAGGAATGTTATATAATATATAATATATAATATTGTTCTAACATATAGGAATGATATATAATATATAATATTGTTCTAACATATAGGAATGTTATATAATATATAATATATAATATTGTTCTAACATATAGGAATGATATATAATATATTATATATAATATATAATATTGTTCTAACATAGAGGAATGTTATATAATATATAATATATAATATTGTTTTAACATAGAGGAATGATATATAATATATAATATATAATATTGTTCTAACATATAGGAATGTTATATAATATATAATATATAATATTGTTCTAACATATAGGAATGTTATATAATATATAATATATAATATTGTTCTAACATATAGGAATGATATATAATATATAATATATAATATATAATATTGTTCTAACATAGAGGAATGATATATAATATATAATATATAATATTGTTTTAACATATAGGAATGATATATAATATATAATATATAATATATAATATTGTTTTAACATATAGGAATGATATAAAATATATAATATATAATATATAATATTGTTTTAACATATAGGAATGATATAAAATATATAATATATAATATATAATATTGCTTTAACATATAGGAATGATATATAATATATAATATATAATATTGTTTTAACATATATGAATGTTATATAATATATAATATATAATATTGTTTTAACATAGAGGAATGTTATATAATATATAATATTGTTTTAACATATAGGAATGTTATATAATATATAATATATAATATTGTTTTAACATAGAGGAATGATATATAATATATAATATATAATATTGTTTTAACATATAGGAATGTTATATAATATATAATATATAATATTGTTTTAACATAGAGGAATGATATATAATATATAATATATAATATGGTTTTAACATATAGGAATGTTATATAATATATAATATATAATATTGTTTTAACATATAGGAATGATATAAAATATATAATATATAATATTGTTTTAACATATAGGAATGTTATATAATATATAATATATAATATTGTTCTAACATATAGGAATGTTATATAATATATAATATTGTTCTAACATATAGGAATGTTATATAATATATAATATTGTTTTAACATATAGGAATGATATATAATATATAATATATAATATTGTTTTAACTTATAGGAATGTTATATAATATATAATATATAATATTGTTCTAACATATAGGAATGTTATATAATATATAATATTGTTTTAACATATAGGAATGATATAAAATATATAATATATAATATTGTTTTAACATAT
This sequence comes from Oncorhynchus mykiss, assembly GCF_013265735.2. Classification (NCBI taxonomy): domain Eukaryota; kingdom Metazoa; phylum Chordata; class Actinopteri; order Salmoniformes; family Salmonidae; genus Oncorhynchus; species Oncorhynchus mykiss. The sequence continues at coordinate 35,670,197 of NC_048571.1, forward strand.
AGGAATGTTATATAATATATAATATATAATATTGTTCTAACATATAGGAATGTTATATAATATATAATATATAATATTGTTCTAACTTATAGGAATGTTATATAATATATAATATTGTTTTAACATATAGGAATGATATAAAATATATAATATATAATATTGTTCTAACATAGAGGAATGTTATATAATATATAATATATAATATTGTTTTAACATATAGGAATGTTATATAATATATAATATATAATATTGTTCTAACATATAGGAATGTTATATAATATATAATATTGTTCTAACATATAGGAATGTTATATAATATATAATATTGTTTTAACATATAGGAATGTTATATAATATATAATATTGTTCTAACATATAGGAATGTTATATAATATATAATATTGTTTTAACATATAGGAATGTTATATAATATATAATATTGTTCTAACATATAGGAATGTTATATAATATATAATATTGTTTTAACATATAGGAATGTTATATAATATATAATATTGTTTTAACATATAGGAATGTTATATAATATATAATATTGTTCTAACATATAGGAATGTTATATAATATATAATATTGTTCTAACATATAGGAATGTTATATAATATATAATATTGTTCTAACATATAGGAATGTTATATAATATATAATATTGTTTTAACATATAGGAATGTTATATAATATATAATATTGTTTTAACATATAGGAATGTTATATAATATATAATATTGTTTTAACATATAGGAATGTTATATAATATATAATATTGTTCTAACATATAGGAATGTTATATAATATATAATATTGTTCTAACATATAGGAATGTTATATAATATATAATATTGTTCTAACATATAGGAATGTTATATAATATATAATATATAATATTGTTCTAACATATAGGAATGTTATATAATATATAATATATAATATTGTTCTAACATAGAGGAATGTTATATAATATATAATATTGTTCTAACATATAGGAATGTTATATAATATATAATATATAATATTGTTCTAACATAGAGGAATGTTATATAATATATAATATATAATATTGTTCTAACATATAGGAATGTTATATAATATATAATATATAATATTGTTCTAACATATAGGAATGTTATATAATATATAATATTGTTCTAACATATAGGAATGTTATATAATATATAATATATAATATTGTTCTAACATAGAGGAATGTTATATAATATATAATATATAATATTGTTTTAACATAGAGGAATGTTATATAATATATAATATATAATATTGTTCTAACATATAGGAATGTTATATAATATATAATATTGTTCTAACATATAGGAATGTTATATAATATATAATATTATTTTAACATATAGGAATGATATAAAATATATAATATATAATATTGTTTTAACATATAGGAATGTTATATAATATATAATATATAATATTGTTCTAACATAGAGGAATGATATATAATATATAATATATAATATTGTTTTAACATATAGGAATGTTATATAATATATAATATATAATATTGTTCTAACATATAGGAATGTTATATAATATATAATATATAATATTGTTTTAACATAGAGGAATGTTATATAATATATAATATTGTTTTAACATATAGGAATGTTATATAATATATAATATATAATATTGTTTTAACATATAGGAATGTTATATAATATATAATATATAATATTGTTTTAACATATAGGAATGTTATATAATATATAATATATAATATTGTTTTAACATATAGGAATGTTATATAATATATAATATATAATATTGTTTTAACATAGAGGAATGTTATATAATATATAATATATAATATTGTTTTAACATAGAGGAATGTTATATAATATATAATATTGTTTTAACATATAGGAATGTT
>NC_048571.1:35677114-35699614 GCF_013265735.2 Oncorhynchus mykiss
CCCTTCTCCCCATACAGCCCACCTCCCCTCCTCCCCATAGAGCCCACCTCCCCTCCTCCCCATAGAGCCCACCTCCCCTCCTCCTCATACAGCCCAACTCCCCTCCTCCCCATAGAGCCCCCCTCCCCTCCCCCAGCCCACCTATACCCCTCTTCCCCTCCAAATCAAACTCTCCCCTTCCCTTCATACATTCGCAGCATATCTGATTGGGGCATGCTCTAGCCAGCTCTTCCTGGGCTTTATATTATAACTGTCTTCCTATCTAATTCCCTGCTAGCTAATTCCCAGCCTTACCTGCATAATATTCCTAAAGAGGCTCTAAGCCCACCCCAAATCCCCTCGTTCAGCTGTGTGTTACTCTTCCCTTTGATCCTGGCGCTCCTTGTCGGGGGTCCGTGGCGAGAGGAAGCTGCTGCTACCTACCTGGTACTAAGACCTGAAACACATAGCTACCACTACCTACCTGGAACACATAGCTACCACTACCTACCTGGAACACATAGCTACCACTACCTACCTGGAACACATAGCTACCACTACCTACCTGGAACTATGACCTGGAACACATAGCTACCACTACCTACCTGGAACACATAGCTACCACTACCTACCTGGATCACATATTTACCACAACCTACCTGGCAATATGACCTGGAACACAATTATCCACAGATCCACAACGTCTCTGTCTTGTCCTCTGGATGGAGGAAGGTCAAACCTGGAGTGTGTCTCAACATCTCTGTCTTGTCCTCTGGATGGAGGAAGGTCAAACCTGGAGTGTTTCTCAACATCTCTGTCTTGTCCTCTGGATGGAGGAAGGTCAAACCTGGAATCTTTAATGACACCCCATCCTCAATATAGTGTACTACATTAGACCAGGACCCATAGCTGGAATTACCTTCATTCTATCCCCTATGGGCCCCAGTCAAGAGTACTGCACTGTTAAAGGAAAAGTATGCCATTTGGGACACAGGCCTGGTTTCACAGTAATGTAATCTTGGCATGTAATCAAGGTAATTCCAGCTAATGAGATACAAAATTAAAAAGGGTTTTGCATTTGTTTCCTGGAACATAAATGGACTTAACTGTTCCAAAGAAACGCACATCAATTAAAATTTATTGGAGAGATAATTGTCAAGATCAATTAGAAATTAGTGTAACTAATTTTTTTTTGCACTTGTATCTTAGTAAACGTTATACAGTACTGTACATGTATGGATTTATTTAAGGAAATTAATAAGCGTCCATCCCTGATGATGTCATCAGATTAGAATGACAGCAGGGGGCTCGATAGACCGCACCACACACACACGCACATGCACACGCACACACACACACACACACACACACACACACACACACACACACACACACACACTCACACACACACGATACAGCCTGCCTACAGAGTCTTATACATATAGCCCATAGGTGACTGTAGACAACATAAAATGCCAAATAGACCCGGGTGGCAACCAGTTCCCAGAATGCTTTGCCTGTGGGCTATGACTAATTGGATTGGGGGCTACAGTCTGTGGGCCTTCTGGGAAAGCAGGAGTCCAGAAAACAGAATCTGAACTGTTTCTCCCTCCCTCCCTCCCTCCCTCCTTCCCTCCCACCCTCCCTCCCTCCCTCCCTCCCTCCCTCCCTCCCTCCCTCCCTCTCTCTCTCCCTCCCCTCCTCCCTCTCTCCCTCCCCTCCTCTCTCTCCCCTCCACCCTCCCTCCCTCCCTCCCTCCCTCCCTCCCTCTCTCTCTCTCTCTCCCCTCCCTCCCTCTCCTCCTCCCTCACCTCCTCCCTCTCTCCCTCCCCTCCTCCCTCTCTCCCGCCCATCATCACTAATAACCCTGTAACTGTTGTTACCTCAGGCAGCCCCAGGTTATTATTCCCCCATGTCGAGGACCTGGGAGACTCATGTCCATTACCTGCTCTCTCTCTCACACACACACACACACACACACACACACACACACACACACACACACACACACACACACACACACACACACACACACACACACACACACACACACACCTGTCCATTACCCACATAGAGGCCAAGGAAGAACTCCATCGGCAGGGCCATTATATGTCAATCAAACCCAACAAAAACACACAAACACACACACACACACACACGCACACAAACAATCAAACAAACAAAGAAAATACCATTGTATTAGTCACGTGCACAAGATGCATTGTGTCATCGGTGCAGTGAAACACTTGCTAGCAAGCTTCCCTCAACAGCAATACACATGTATCAAAAGTACTCAATAAGTAATACAAAGTTGTAAACATCGCCCTTGAGATGAACCTAATACAGTATAATTTATTGGAGCTTCTAGACAGAGATATTGATATATTGATTTCATTATTCAATTGTGTGTTTTCACAGGACGCTATGATTAATCAATAAGGCACGAGGGGGGTGTGGTATATGGCCACGACGAATCACAGAGTCCTTGGACACAGCCATTAGCCGTGGTATATTGGCCAATGTACCACAAACCCCCGAGGTGCTTTATTGCTATAATAAACTGGTTATCAACGTAATTAGAGCAGTAAAAAATACATGTTCATATATCACGGCTGTCAGCCAATCAGCATTCAGGGTTGGTACCACCCAGTTTATAATGGATAATATAGTCTGTCATTGTTTCCAGTTCCAATGTAGAATAGAATAGAATATAATAGAATAGGTTGGAATGGAATATAATAGAATTAAATATAATATAATGGGTTGGAATGGAATAGAATGGAATGGAATAGAATGGAATGGAATAGAATGGAATGGAATAGAATGGAATATAATGGAATGGAATATAATAGAATGGAATATAATATAATAGAATAGAATGGAATGGAATAGAATGGAATATAATGGAATGGAATATAATAGAATGGAATATAATAGAATAGAATAGAATAGAATAGAATAGAATGGAATGGAATATAATGGAATAGAAAATAAAGGAATAGAATAGAATGGAATATAATGGAATGGAATAGAATGGAATGGAATAGAATGGAATAGAATGGAATGGAATATAATGGAATAGAAAATAATGGAATATAATGGAATGGAATAGAATGGAATGGAATAGAATGGAATATAATGGAATGGAATAGAATGGAATGGAATAGAATGGAATGGAATGGAATATAATGGAATAGAAAATAATGGAATAGAATAGAATGGAATATAATGGAATGGAATAGAATGGAATATAATGGAATGGAATAGAATGGAATATAATGGAATGGAATATAATAGAATGGAATATAATGGAATGGAATGGAATATAATGGAATAGAAAATAATGGAATAGAATAGAATAGAATAGAATGGAATATAATAGAATGGAATGGAATAGAATGGAATAGAAAATAATGGAATAGAATAGAATGGAATATAATGGAATGGAATAGAATGGAATATAATGGAATGGAATAGAATGGAATATAATGGAATGGAATATAATAGAATGGAATATAATGGAATGGAATATAATAGAATGGAATATAATAGAATGGAATATAATAGAATAGAATAGAATATAATAGAATGGAATGGAATATAATGGAATAGAAAATAGTGGAATAGAATAGAATGGAATATAATGGAATGGAATAGAATGGAATATAATGGAATGGAATATAATAGAATGGAATATAATAGAATGGAATATAATAGAATGGAATATAATAGAATAGAATGGAATGGAATATAATGGAATGGAATAGAATAGAATAGAATGGAATGGAATATAATGGAATAGAAAATAATGGAATAGAATAGAATGGAATATAATGGAATGGAATAGAATGGTATGGAATAGAATGGAATATAATATAATGGAATAGAATTCAATGGAATAGAACAGAATGGAATAGAATAGAACGGAATAGAATGGAATGGAATAGAATGGAATATAATAGAATGGAATAGAATATAATGGAATAGAATGGAATGAAATAGAATGGAATATAATAGAATGGAATAGAATATAATGGAATAGAATGGAATGGAATAGAATGGAATATAATAGAATGGAATGGAATAGAATGGAATGGAATAGAATGGAATATAATAGAATGGAATAGAATAGAATGGAATAGAATGGAATGGAATAGAATGGAATAGAATAGAATGGAATAGAATATAATGGAATATAATACAATGTAATATAATAGAATGGAATGGAATAGAATGGAATGGAATAGAATGGAATATAATAGAATGGAATATAATATAATGGAATAGAATCTAATGGAATATAATATAATGTAATATAATAGAATAGAATGGAATAGAATAACATGGAATAGAATATAATGTAATATAATACAATGGAATATAATATAATAGAATGGAATAGAATATAATGTAATATAATAGAATAGAATGGAATAGAATAACATGGAATAGAATATAATGGAATATAATACAATGGAATATAATATAATAGAATGGAATAGAATAGAATGGAATAGAATATAATGGAATATAATACAATGTAATATAATAGAATGGAATGGAATAGAATGGAATGGAATAGAATGGAATATAATAGAATGGAATATAATATAATGGAATAGAATCTAATGGAATATAATATAATGTAATATAATAGAATAGAATGGAATAGAATAGAATGGAATATAATAGAATGGAATAGAATATAATGGAATATAATACAATGTAATATAATAGAATAGAATGGAATAGAATAACATGGAATAGAATATAATGGAATATAATACAATGGAATATAATATAATAGAATGGAATAGAATAGAATGGAATGGAATATAATGGAATATAATACAATGGAATATAATATAATAGAATGGAATAGAATATAATAACATGGAATAGAATATAATGGAATATAATACAATGGAATATAATATAATAGAATGGAATAGAATATAATAACATGGAATAGAATATAATGGAATATAATACAATGGAATAGAATGGAATGGAATATAATAGAATAGAATGGTATAGAACAGAATAGAACCACAAACACCCCTGGTTGCATTGGAACGATTTTAATGTCTATTTCTTCATCTGTAGCTGTGGAGTAAATGAACGGGATGTTTCTCAGTAGGACGTTACCTAACCACGTGGTACAACCACTTGCCTGCTTCACACAAACGTGACAAAATTGCTTTGTCTTTGCCATTTCATGGAGGAATATTCCATGTGAATAGTCACACATCAATGCATTGCTTATGTCACTCATCGTATTGTTGCTTCAGAACTATCTAGGTCCAAGACAATAGTAGTTCCAATATCATCCCGAGTTTACAGAACTAGCATACTGCATTATCAATTAGTAGTGATGATTTCATCCTGAGTTTACAGAACTAGCATACTGCATTATCAATTAGTAGTGATGATGTCATCCTGAGTTTACAGAACTAGTATACTGCATTATCAATTAGTAGTGTTGATTTCATCCTGAGTTTACAGAACTAGCATACTGCATTATCAATTAGTAGTGATGATGTCTTCCTGAGTTTACAGAACTAGCATACTGCATTATCAATTAGTAGTGATGATGTCATCCTGAGTTTACAGAACTAGCATACTGCATTATCAATTAGTAGTGATGATGTCATCCTGAGTTTACAGAACTAGCACACCGCGTCATCACTTTCATGTAAATTCATATCACAGACACCATAAATTGCATTCGACACAGAACATCGGGGGGAAAGGATGGAACACAGATTAAATAACACGAAGCTCTCGGAATATTCAAGGGGTCAATGGACCTGTACATTGAATAATGTTGCAGCGTTGTCCCTTAATACACTGTGGAGCTAAAGACAAAGCCCTTAGTTGACCTACAGTCCCACAGCAAAACCTGCAGGACCGCAATAACTATATTAAAAAATTATCATAACGTGTAACATTCAATTTCATCCCCACCCGCCCCACTATTTTATTGCAGCCGAAGTGAAACATCTCCGAACCAATTAGTCAATTTGAATCCAATTCAGGCCATTTGAATTGAAAGCCGTTCCTGTGTAAGCAAAGCACACTCTCCCTTTTCCCTTCCCCATTCAGGTTATACAAATATCCTGCTTAGATATGCAGCCCTGCACACTGCACACTGCTGCTGCTGCTGCAAACGTGAAATGACAAGACACAGGAGGCATCCAAAATGGTAGCCTATTCCTAAAACAGTGCCCCTGCTTTTGACACGAGCCTTGGGATGGAAAGGGAATAGGGTGTAATTTGGGACGCAGGCTGATTAAAAAAAAAGGGAAAAAAAAGGAGTGACCTACTGGCGGCTCACTGTCATTGGCTTTCCCCCGGGGGATTCATTTGTCTTGAACATTAGAGATATCATACTTCAAGTCAGCCAATGAAAGACCAGGGATTGGCAGATAAAGGGCACAGGGGATTTGAGGGAAGGAAGGAAGGAAGGAGGAAAGGAAACACTAGGGGTTCGTCCTAAATGGCACCCTATTTAAGTGCACTACTTTTGTCCAGGGCCAATATATTTCTGGTCAAAAGCAGTGCACTCTATAGGGAATAGGGTGTCATTTAGGATGCATACTAGGATTTGCATATATTAAAGTTTGACATAAAACTCTCAGCTATAGTGTGGATAGGTGAACTAACTCTCTGACTGTTCCTTGAGTCATGGTTACAGACACCTGTCTGGCTAATCAAGTCTCTCTGGACAGGTGGAAGAAGGGAGGTGAATGGAGGGTGGAGGGAGAAGTTGAAGGGTGCTGGAGTGGTGGAGGGTGGAGGGAGAAGTTGAAGGGTGCTGGAGTGGTGGAGGGTGGAGGGAGAAGTTGAAGGGTGCTGGATTGGTGGAGGGTGGAGGGAGAAGTTGAAGGGTGCTGGAGTGGTGGAGGGTGGAGGGAGAAGTTGAAGGGTGATGGAGTGGTGGAGGGTGGAGGGAAAGGTTAAAGGGTGCTGGAGTGGTGGAGGGTGGAGGGAGAAGTTGAAGGGTGCTGGAGTGGTGGGTGGAGGGAGAAGTTGAAGGGTGCTGGAGTGGTGGGTGGAGGGAGAAGTTGAAGGATACTGGAGTGGTGGAGGGTGGAGGGAAAAGTTGAAGGGTGCTGGAGTGGTGGAGGGTGGAGGGAGAAGTTGAAGGATGCTGGAGTGGTGGAGGGTGGAGGGAAAAGTTGAAGGGTGCTGGAGTGGTGGAGGGTGGAGGGAGAAGTTGAAGGATGCTGGAGTGGTGGAGGGTGGAGGGAGAAGTTGAAGGGTGTTTAATTGTTTGTTCTCTGTTTTCCCTGACAGGGGACCCTAGAGGGGCAGACCTTTGCTGTTGGTACTGTCCCTGGTGTACAGTAGGTTTTCACTGTGATCCATCTAATGACTTACCGAGCAACATGTCCAACCTGGTTCGGGGCTCCCGGGAGGAGCAGCGGTCTAAGGCACTGCATCTCAGTGCTAGAGGTGTCACTACAGACCCTGGTTCGATTCCAGGCTGTATCACAACCGGCCATGAATTGGAGTCCCATAGGGCAGCGCACAATTGGCCCAGCGTGGTCTGGGTTTGGCCGGGGTAGCCCGTCATTGGGAATGAGAATTTATTCTTAACTGGCTTGTCTATTTAAATAAAAGTTAAATTAAATTAAACATTTAAAAAATGGCATTTCACCAAAAGGCCAAGAATGCTGACACCCACATGAAATAAGACTATAATGTATACTATGGTGGGAATACTGTAGTATTAATTTAAGGGTTTTTGTGGACTGTAATATAATATAGTATTAATTTTAGGGTTTTTGTGGACTGTAATATAATATAGTATTAATTTTAGGGTTTTTGTGGACTGTAATATACTGTAGTATTAATTTTAGGGTTTTTGTGGACTGTAATATACTGTAGTATTAATTTAAGGGTTTTTGTGGACTGTAATATACTGTAGTATTACTTTTAGGGTTTTTGTGGACTGTAATATAACATAGTATTAATTTAAGGGTTTTTGTGGACTGTAATATAACATAGTATTAATTTTAGGGTTTTTGTGGACTGTAATATACTGTAGTATTACTTTTAGGGTTTTTGTTGACTGCAATATACTGTAGTATTACTTTTAGGGTTTTTGTTGACTGTAATATACTGTAGTATTAATTTAAGGGTTTTTGTGGACTGTAATATACTGTAGTATTAATTTAAGGGTTTTTGTGGACTGTAATATAATATAGTATTAATTTTAGGGTTTTTGTGGACTGTAATATACTGTAGTATTAATTTTAGGGTTTTTGTGGACTGTAATATAATATAGTATTACTTTTAGGGTTTTTGTTGACTGTAATATAACATAGTATTAATTTAAGGGTTTTTGTGGACTGTAATATACTGTAGTATTAATGTAAGGGTTTTTGTGGACTGTAATATACTGTAGTATTAATGTAAGGTTTTTTTGTGAACTTCGCTATACTGTAGTATTCACTGTAGTATTGTTGTGTACTTCGATATACTATAGTATTCACTGTAGTATTGTTGTGTACTTCGATATACTGTAGTATTTACTATAGTATTGTTGTGTACTTCAATATACTGTAGTATTCACTGTAGTATTGTTGTGTACTTCGATTTACTGTAGTATTCACTGTAGTGTTTTTGTGGACTGTAATATAATATAGTATTAATTTTAGGGTTTTTGTGGACTGTAATATACTGTAGTATTAATTTAAGGGTTTTTGTGGACTTCAATATACTGTAGTATTCACTGTAGTATTGTTGTGTACTTCGATATACTGTAGTATTTACTATAGTATTTTTTTGTGGATAGTACTGTACAATGTACTATAGAGTTCTACAGTATACTACAATATTATATATTAAGTACTACAAATGATTGAGGGATACTACAGTGTGTCACATAGTATTCTACATTGTACTACAATTTACTACAGAATTATATAGTAAGTACTGTAGTATTCTATAATAAAACATGTTTTATGGGAGACAACCTGGGATGAATGATCGGGAGGGTTTGAATATGGGGTCAGATGAAGGGGGATAGTATCAGGCCAACACTGTTTAAGAGTCAAACAAATGTCATTCAACTCAAACTGCAATGTAATTGCATGAGGGAGGTGGTACAGAAGGAATGAGAGAGTATTGAGAAGATGGTATATGAGAGAGAGAGAGAGAGAGAGAGAGAGAGAGAGAGAGAGATTCACTATGATAGAGATAGAGAGAGAGAGATATTCACTATGAGAGAGAGAGAGAGAGATTCGCTATGAGAGAGAGAGAGAGAGAGATATTCACTATGAGAGAGAGAGAGAGAGAGAGATTCGCTATGAGAGAGAGAGAGAGATTCACTATGAGAGAGAGAGAGAGAGAGAGAGAGAGAGCGAGAGAGAGAGGGAGGGAGAGCGAGAGAGAGAGAGAGAGAGAGAGAGAGAGAGAGAGAGAGAGAGAGAGAGAGAGATATTCACTATGAGAGAGAGAGAGAGAGAGAGAGAGAGAGAGAGAGAGAGAAAAATAGATATTCACTATGAGAGAGAGAGAGAGAGAGATAGAGAGAGAGAGATAGAGAGAGAGAGATAGAGAGAGAGAGAGAGAGAGAGAGAGAGAGAGAGATAGAGGGAGAGGGAGAGGGAGAGGGCAGGCGAGGAGACAAATCGTGCATCGATGTCTTCAAAAGAGCTTTGGGATGTCTGTCACTGCAGCTGAAAGTTAAGGCTCTGTGTGTTAGATAGAATATCTCAGACTTTCATTTCTCTCTTTGCAAAGTCATTTTTTTTTTCTTGACAGCTTATTTAATGTATTCTTATCAGAAGAAAGGATTGTGTATGCCGCCGGGGAAAATGGAGGAATATGCTGAGTGGTGTTAAGATGGAAACACGTTGGTGGGTGGGTGGGAGAGAGAGAGAGAGAGAGAGAGAGAGAGAGAGAGGAAGACAGAGAGAGAGAGAGAGGAAGACAGAGAGAGAGAGGGAGACAGATGGAGGGAGAGAGAGAGAGGAAGACAGAGAGAGAGGAAGACAGAGAGAGAGAGAGTGAGAGAGAGAGCGAGAGAGAGAGAGAGAGAGAGAGAGGAAGAGAGAGAGAGAGAGAGAGAGAGAGAGGAAGACAGAGAGAGAGAGAGGGAGAGAGAGAGAGAGAGAGAGAGAGAGAGAGAGAGAGGAAGAGAGAGAGAGAGAGAGAGAGAGAGGAAGACAGAGAGAGAGAGGAAGACAGAGAGAGAGGGAGACAAATGGAGGGAGAGAGAGGAAGACAGAGAGAGAGAGAAAGAGAGAGACTTGACTTTTTGTATTTCTTCACCTAAACAATCTCATTTAATTTAAAACTCACCCCCCCTCTAAAAAAACAATCCTGTACTGCATACATTCCCCATATTCTCCTTTCTATCTACCACATGATATAAACCAACATCACAACACCCTCTCCTACAACCGTATATCCAAAACATCTTCCTATACAGACAGCCCCCTATACAGACAGCCCCCTGTACAGACAGCCCCCTATACAGACAGCACCCTATACAGACAGCACCCTATACAGACAGACCCCCCCCAACACACCATATCTCCTCAAACTCGACCCTGAGGCGCGCAGAGACCATCCCATTAAACAATAGGAAAGGGTCTGTTATCCCCCCCCCCCCCCCCCCCCCCACACCTTTGACCCTGTTCCTCCTTGTTAGCCAGATAGCTAACTTTGCCTGGCGTTCTCCTTGCTCGAATACCTGTATCCCATTATGAACATCCCAACAGTAAAAACCACCACCAACCTCTAAAACAGACATTCCAACAGAGGCATTAAAGGCATTAACCTGGCGCACACAGAAAACACATGAATCACAGTTTCTCTCATAACACAGAAAGGACACCCCTGCCCGATTCCCGGTTCAACCCGTACCAACCAGCTGTTAGTGGCCAGGGCTCCATGAAGAACCCTCCACTGGAGGTCCCCTGACCTCTATGGTACTGGGGGTTTGTAGAGCCCCCTCCATCTAAAACCCACCATACTCTCCTCCCCACATACCCCCTGCCACTGATGTGCCTTCACTCCTGTTAGGCTCCTAATGTTCCTAACCTTAATGCAGAGGTTGTAGAGGACCTCTCACCCCTTTAAACTCCCCCAGGCTCCTAATGTTCCTAACCTTAACGCAGAGGTTGCAGAGGGCTTTACCTCCCACATCCTCAAACTCCCCCAGGCTCCTAATGTTCCTCACCTAAACGCAGAGGTTGTAGAGGGCTTTACCTTAACACTGAGGTTTTAGAGGGCTTTACCTTAATGCAGAGGTTGTAGAGGGCTTTACCTTAATGCAGAGGTTGTAGAGGGCTTTACCTGAATGCAGAGGTTGTAGAGGGCTTTACCTTAATGCAGAGGTTGTAGAGGGCTTTACCTTAATGCAGAGGTTGTAGAGGGCTTTACCTTAATGCAGAGGTTGTAGAGGGCTTTACCTCCCACATCCTCAAACTCCCCCAGGCTCAGAGTGTTAAAACCTAACAAGTTCTCCAAACCCCCTTGCCTGTCTCCAGTCTCTGCCTTCACCTGCAGTGGAGGAAGTATTAGTGGCCCCTCTCCCTTTTGACGCTTAAACACCCCTCTTACCAGCTCAGACAGTGCCTCCTGGAAACCCTCCAGGAATCTCTCCAGCAGCTTTTGTAAACCCCCTGCCATCAGTTTCCTCTGCAGGGTGGCCGACTGAACCGATCTCAAAGGGATGGCTGGGTTGTGGAAGATAGGCTCCTCCCACAGCCCAGGCTCCACACCCCCTTCTCGTATGGGCCTTAGCAGCTGCCAGGCCCTCAGCATTGCAGTTGTAAACATCTGAGAGACCTGCTGTACTCAGCCTCTCCAGCCTCATAAGGAACAGCTGCCGGACCAACCCTAATCCGCCAGCTCTTCTCAGCAGCGTGCATGCTGGTTCCCTCCAGCCAACATCAGCATGGTACAGCAGTCTCTGCACCGCCTCTAGCCTGAAAGCAGCCATCCTGCTCTCCAGTTCCACCAGGCCCTGTCCTCCTTCGTGAACGGTCATGTACAACACTGCTGCCTTCAGCCAGTGATGGCCCGACCAGAAGAAGTCCACCAGGCCCTGTCCTCCTTCGTGAACGGTCATGTACAACACTGCTGCCTTCAGCCAGTGATGGTCCGACCAGAAGAAGTCCACCAGGCCCTGTCCTCCTTCGTGAACGGTCATGTACAACACTGCTGCCTTCAGCCAGTGATGGTCCGACCAGAAGAAGTCCACCAGGCCCTGTCCTCCTTCGTGAACGGTCATGTACAACACTGCTGCCTTCAGCCAGTGATGGTTCGACCAGAAGAAGTCCACCAGCTTGCGTTGCAGGTCTGCGAGCAGACCGGCGGGGGGTTGAGGACAGCCAGTTTATGCCACAGGGAAGATCCTACCAGAGTGTTAATTATCAGCACCCTCCCTCTTTATAACACTTGGGACAGGAGCCACCTCCACCTGGCCAGTCTTGACACCACTGCCTGTGACAGCCCCTCCCAGTTCTTCCTGACCCACTTCTCCGAGCCCAGGTACACCCCCAACACTTTAAGCCCTTCACAACCCCACTGCAAACCCCCTGGAAGCAGAGGAGGAGCCCTATCCCCCCATGCCCCACATAACAGAGCTTTGCTCTTGCCCCAGTTTACCTTAGCTGATGAAGCTCCCTCGTACACCTTCAGACTGGTCTCTAATGCCTGCATATCCTGATCATCCCTGACCATCACAGAAACATCCTCTGCATACGCTGAAACTGCTATGCCTGTCACCACATCCATTCCTGTCCAGCACACTCCCTGCAGTCTCCTGCGTAGCAGTCCTAAAAAAGGCTCAATAGCTAACGTGTAATAACTTCCCAGATAGAGGGCATCCTTGTCTAATGCCCCATCTCACCCAGACTGGCCTCCTGAGCCCCCCTCCAACCTTGACCATGCATGACGCCCCAGCATACAACAGCTTCCCACAGATCAAAAAACTCTCCCCAAACCCAAACACAGACATCACATTAAACAGATACTCATGGTCCACTCTATCAAAAGCCTTGTCTTGATCTCAAGAGACCAGTCCAAAGTTCACCTTAGAACCTCTCGACAAGTCCAACATGTCCCTGATTAAGAACAAGTTGTCGGTGATTGAGCGTCCCGGTACACAATATGTTTGGTCCTTATGTACTATCGAGTCAGATGGTACTTCAGTCTGTTAGAGAGCACCTTGGCAAATATCTTGTCGTCCGCACAGAGTAATGCCACAGGCCTCCAGTTCTTAAGTTCACACAAGTCCCCTTTTTGGAGCAGGAGAGTCAGAGCCACCCGACGGCAGCTCATCGGCAACTCTCCTACCCCGACGCATTCACGCAACACGCAAAATAAGTCCTGTCCAATTATTCCCCAGAATTTTTTAAAAACTCCACTGGGAGTCCATCGACCCCCGGTTTATGACCGGCGGTCGATGGACTGTCTCCCCTGCACTAGGATCTGTCCCCATGGCTCAACACACTTGCCCCTCTCCACCAGAGCCCCCAATCAACTTCATTCACCACATCACTATGCGTCTCCTGCAGAAACAACACCTGTACTTTTTTTTGTTTTACATATTCACCCAACACACTCCTCTTTCCCGCATCTCTGGCACCATTTATATTGAGCGAGCCTAACCCGAAGAGTCTCCATAAGAAGTGGGAGAAAAGCCAGCAGAGAAAGAGACCAATAGCACAGCTCAAAAAGCCCCAGTGTCAGAAAGAAAATATACATCTAAACAGTGTCTGAACGTTGACCCTTTATGCACTGTTGTGACTCACTTCCTCAACCTAAACCGTTTCCTGGGTGAGAGGACAACATGCACCTCATTTTTCATAGCATGTTGTACTGATCTTACAAACTTTCTAGGATCAGAAAAAAAAGCTCACTATAACAGGCCCTATAATGATCAATAATAATGATCAATAACATATATCTCACTATAACAGGCCCTATAATGATCAATAATAATGATCAATAACATGTATCTCACTATAACAGGCCCTATAATGATCAATAACATATATCTCACTATAACAGGCCCTATAATGATCAATAACATATATCTCACTATAACAGACCCTATAATGATCAATAACATGTATCTCACTATAACAGGCCCTATAATGATCAATAACATGTATCTCACTATAACAGGCCCTATAATGATCAATAACATGTATCTATCAATAACATGTATCTCACTATAACAGACCCTATAATGATCAATAACATGTATCTCACTATAACAGGCCCTATAATGATCAATAATAATGATCAATAACATGTATCTCACTATAACAGGCCCTATAATGATCAATAACATGTATCTCACTATAACAGGCCCTATAATGATCAATAACATGTATCTCACTATAACAGGCCCTATAATGATCAATAATATATATCTCACTATAACAGGCCCTATAATGATCAATAACATGTATCTCACTATAACAGGCCCTATAATGATCAATAACATGTATCTCACTATAACAGGCCCTATAATGATCAATAACATGTATCTATCAATAACATGTATCTCACTATAACAGACCCTATAATGATCAATAACATGTATCTCACTATAACAGGCCCTATAATGATCAATAATAATGATCAATAACATGTATCTCACTATAACAGGCCCTATAATGATCAATAATATATATCTCACTATAACAGGCCCTATAATGATCAATAACATGTATCTTACTATAACAGGCCCTATAATGATCAATAACATGTATCTTACTATAACAGGCCCTATAATGATCAATAATAATGATCACTAACATATATCTCACTATAACAGGCCCTATAATGATCAATAATATATATCTCACTATAACAGGCCCTATAATGATTAATAATAATGATCAATAACATGTATCTCACTATAACAGGCCCTATAATGATCAATAATATATATCTCACTATAACAGGCCCTATAATGATTAATAATAATGATCAATAACATATATCTCACTATAACAGGCCCTATAATGATCAATAATATGTATCTCACTATAACAGGCCCTATAATGATCAATAATAATGATCAATAACATGTATCTCACTATAACAGGCCCTATAATGATCAATAACATATATCTCACTATAACAGGCCCTATAATGATCAATAACATATATCTCACTATAACAGACCCTATAATGATCAATAATAATGATCAATAATATATATCTCACTATGACAGGCCCTATAATGATCAATAATATATATCTCACTATAACAGGCCCTATAATGATCAATAACATGTATCTCACTATAACAGGCCCTATAATGATCAATAACATGTATCTCACTATAACAGGCCCTATAATGATCAATAACATGTATCTATCAATAACATGTATCTCACTATAACAGACCCTATAATGATCAATAACATGTATCTCACTATAACAGGCCCTATAATGATCAATAATAATGATCAATAACATGTATCTCACTATAACAGGCCCTATAATGATCAATAATATATATCTCACTATAACAGGCCCTATAATGATCAATAACATGTATCTTACTATAACAGGCCCTATAATGATCAATAACATTTATCTTACTATAACAGGCCCTATAATGATCAATAATAATGATCACTAACATATATCTCACTATAACAGGCCCTATAATGATCAATAATATATATCTCACTATAACAGGCCCTATAATGATTAATAATAATGATCAATAACATGTATCTCACTATAACAGGCCCTATAATGATCAATAACATGTATCTCACTATAACAGGCCCTATAATGATCAATAACATGTATCTCACTATAACAGGCCCTATAATGATCAATAACATGTATCTCACTATAACAGGCCCTATAATGATCAATAACATGTATCTCACTATAACAGGCCCTATAATGATCAATAACATGTATCTCACTATAACAGGCCCTATAATGATCAATAATATATATCTCACTATAACAGGCCCTATAATGATCAATAACATGTATCTCTCTATAACAGGCCCTATAAGGGCTCACAGTATATCACTATAACAGACCCTATAATGATCAATAACATGTATCTCACTATAACAGGCCCTATAATGATCAATAACATGTATCTCACTATAACAGGCCCTATAATGATCAATAACATGTATCTCACTATAACAGGCCCTATAATGATCAATAACATGTATCTCACTATAACAGGCCCTATAATGATCAATAACATGTATCTCACTATAACAGGCCCTATAATGATCAATAATAATGATCAATAACATGTATCTCACTATAACAGGCCCTATAATGATCAATAACATGTATCTCACTATAACAGGCCCTATAATGATCAATAACATGTATCTCACTATAACAGGCCCTATAATGATCAATAACATGTATCTCACTATAACAGGCCCTATAATGATCAATAACATGTATCTCACTATAACAGGCCCTATAATGATCAATAACATGTATCTCACTATAACAGGCCCTATAATGATCAATAACATGTATCTATCAATAACAGGCCCTATAATGATCAATAACATGTATCTATCAATAACAGGCCCTATAATGATCAATAACATGTATCTCACTATAACAGGCCCTATAATGATCAATAACATGTATCTCACTATTACAGGCCCTATAATGATCAATAACATGTATCTCTCTATAACAGGCCCTATAAGGGCTCACAGTATATCACTATAAGACTAATTAGTCCAAACGAAATCGTCTTCTTTGACATACGTTGAAGTTCAAAGGAGGCTTTGACTTCCGAAGAGTTTCGTTCACAGCTCTTAATTGCTCCATGACTTTTCATACAGAAAATCCATCTATTGGGGAGACAAAAAAGACGTGTCCCCATTGACACCCACATCTCTACGTAGTGCACTACTCCGGACCGGAAAAGTACTGCACGGCCAAAGGGATTAGGGTGCCATTTTGGTGTTAGCATCTTGTTCACCGAGTCCTATTATCAAAACCTCTGTGCAGAGCAGAGACCCACTGAGAGACCTGCATCGTAACGCAGGAGGAGAAAACACACTGTTGCTTTTTTTATGGAGTACCAATTAACTTATTTTGCTGAACACAGCATAAGTTCAACAATAAATGCCAAATATGTTTACTTCTTCTGTTGTTGTTGTTGTTGTTGTTGTTTTGTTATGTTAATTGCACTCTAAAGGGATGGTTATATAAGAGGCGGAAAATAATTGAACAATGTAAATGATCGTGCATTGGGAAAATTATCTCTTTGAGTTTTTAGATTACTTCATAAAGGTTAACATTTGTTTTATACTGTATATATTTATATATTTATACAGTATATATTTATATATTTATACTGTATATAGTCAGCTACTGTTGACTAGGGGCCCTTAGGGGCCATTTGGTACACAGGGATCATTCCAGGGTGCTCTACATCCACATCACTGGTTGGGTCTTCCACTAGGCCTCTGACAGACTACACACCATCGCATCGTCGTCTTTCTCCCTCCAGAATACATTTTCATTTGGGGAGGGGGGGGAGGAGAGAGGTAGATAGAGGGGCTTGGGGATGGATAGAGAGGTAGGGGGGTAGAGAGGTAGATAGAGGGGTAGGGGGGAAGACAAGTAGATAGAGGGGCTTGGGGATAGATAGAGAGGTAGAGAGGTAGATAGAGGGGATTGGGGATGGATAGAGAGGTAGAGAGGTAGATAGAGGGGATTGGGGATGGATAGAGAGGTAGAGAGGTAGATAGAGGGGATTGGGGATGGATAGAGAGGTAGAGAGGAAGATAGAGGGGATTGGGGATGGATAGAGAGGTAGATAGAGGGGATTGGGGATGGATAGAGAGGTAGAGAGGTAGATACAGAGGTAGAGGGATATATATAGAGGCTTGGGGATGGGAAGAGGGGTAGAGGGGTAGATAGAGAGGCTTGGGGATGGGAAGAGGGGTAGATAGAGAGGCTTGGGGATTGGAAGAAGGGTAGAGGGGTAGATTGAGGGGCTTGGGGATGGGAAGAGGGGTAGAGGGGTAGATAGGCTTGGGGATGGGAAGAGGGGTAGAGGGGTAGATAGAGAGGCTTGGGGATGGGAAGAGGGGTAGAGGGGTAGATAGAGAGGCTTGGGGGTGGGAAGAGCGGTAGAGGGGTAGAGGGGGAGGAGAGGAGAGGAGATTATAGGAGAGGAGAGGAGAGGAGAGGAGAGGAGATTAGAGGAGAGGAGAGGAGAGGAGAGGAGAGGAGAGGAGAGGAGAGGAGAGGAGAGGAGAGGAGAGGAGAGGAGAGGAGAGGAGAGGAGAGGAGAGGAGAGGAGAGGATCCTTTACTCTGTTATGGGGTTTTGGGTTTGTTTCCTCTCCATGCTGTCAAAACACATTTTAACAGCTTCCTCTCTTCCCTCTTTTCCCTCCCTCCCTCCCTCCCTCCCTCCCTCAGAGACGGACCGACCAACATATTTACAGTATTTCACACACAGTGAGAAGTTACTAATGTTTATTATGGCCACTTTACACATAAATGTCCTGGTCCTCTGACCCTTCGTATTAGTTCTGAGGAATATTCCCTTTCTAACATGGGGTCCGTGTAATTGCTTGTTAGTGTCCGTCTCAGACCTAGTCCGCGGTGCGTTGAAGGAGACAATACAGGATGTGAGTAATACAGTGTGTGCCGTTGGTTCCTGTCAAAACAGTGTTGATCTTGACGTTAAATGAATGATACTGAACTCATTAGAAGGCCAAGTCCCGAGGCATCATGTTTCCTCTGATTGATTTCATTGGCATCGCTACTCTGGACGTAGAAGGATGTAATTTAGTGACTAATGCCTCCGCTGTGTCCCAAATGCCACCCTATCCCCTCCCCCTTCTCCCCCCTGCTAAAAGTAGTGCGCCATATAAGGGAATAAGGGGGCCATTTGGAACCCAAACCACTATGAAATTCCTCTGCTTTCTTTTTTTTTGCCCCTAAAGGAAAACAAAAGAGGGAAAGCCTTACAGGCATTATCTAGAGGGGAAGCCTTACAGGCATTATCTAGAGGGAAAGCCTTGCAGGCATTATCTAGAGGGGAAGCCTTACAGATATTATCTAGAGGGGAAGCCTTACAGGCATCATCTAGAGGGAAAGCCTTACCGGCATTATCTAGAGGGGAAAGCATTACATACATTATCTAGAGGGGAAGCCTTACAGGCATTATCTAGAGGGGAAGCCTTACAGGCATTATCTGGAGGGAAAGCCTTACAGGCATTATCTAGAGGGAAAGCCTTACAGGCATTATCTAGAGGGGAAGCCTTACAGGCATTATCTACAGGGAAAGCCTTACAGGCATTATCTACAGGGAAAGCCTTACAGGCATTATCTAGAGGGGAAGCCTTACAGGCATTATCTAGAGGGAAAGCCTTACAGTTATTATCTAGAGGGAAAGCTTTACAGGCATTATCTAGAGGGGAAAGCCTTACAGGCATTATCTAGAGGGGAAGCCTTACAGGCATTATGTAGAGGGGAAAGCCTTGTAGGCATTATCTAGATGGGAAGGCCTTACAGGCATTATCTAGAGGGGAAAGCCTTACAGGCATTATCTAGAGGGGAAGCCTTACAGGCATTATCTAGAGGGGATACCTTACAGGCATTATCTAGATGGGAAAGCCTTACAGGCATTATCTAGAGGGGAAAGCCTTACAGGCATTATCTAGAGGGAAAGCCTTACAGGCATTATCTAGAGGGAAAGCCTTACAGGCATTATCTAGAGGGGAAGCCTTACAGGCATTATCTAGGCACTCTGCCAAGTCGCAGTGTTTCTCAGCTCCATCAGTGTTCCTCAGCTCCATCAGTGTTCCTCAGCTCCATCAGTGTTCCTCAGCTCCATCAGTGTTCCTCAGCTCCATCAGTGTTCCTCAGCTCCATCAGTGTTTCTCAGCTCCATCAGTGTTTCTCAGCTCCATCAGTGTTCCTCATCTCCATCAGTGTTCCTCAGCTCCATCAGTGTTCCTCAGCTCCATCAGTGTTCCTCAGCTCCATCAGTGTTCCTCAGCTCCATCAGTGTTCCTCAGCTCCATCAGTGTTCCTCATCTCCATCAGTGTTCCTCAGCTCCATCAGTGTTCCTCAGCTCCATCAGTGTTCCTCATCTCCATCAGTGTTCCTCATCTCCATCAGTGTTCCTCAGCTCCATCAGTGTTCCTCAGCTCCATCAGTGTTCCTCAGCTCCATCAGTGTTCCTCAGCTCCATCAGTGTTCCTCAGCTCCATCAGTGTTCCTCAGCTCCATCAGTGTTCCTCAGCTCCATCAGTGTTCCTCAGCTCCATCAGTGTTCCTCAGCTCCATCAGTGTTCCTCAGCTCCATCAGTGTTCCTCATCTCCATCAGTGTTCCTCATCTCCATCAGTGTTCCTCAGCTCCATCAGTGTTCCTCAGCTCCATCAGTGTTCCTCAGCTCCATCAGTGTTCCTCATCTCCATCAGTGTTCCTCATCTCCATCAGTGTTCCTCAGCTCCATCAGTGTTCCTCAGCTCCATCAGTGTTCCTCAGCTCCATCAGTGTTCCTCAGCTCCATCAGTGTTCCTCAGCTCCATCAGTGTTCCTCAGCTCCATCAGTGTTCCTCAGCTCCATCAGTGTTCCTCAGCTCCATCAGTGTTCCTCATCTCCATCAGTGTTCCTCAGCTCCATCAGTGTTCCTCATCTCCATCAGTGTTCCTCAGCTCCATCAGTGTTCCTCATCTCCATCAGTGTTCCTCATCTCCATCAGTGTTCCTCAGCTCCATCAGTGTTCCTCAGCTCCATCAGTGTTCCTCAGCTCCATCAGTGTTCCTCAGCTCCATCAGTGTTCCTCAGCTCCATCAGTGTTCCTCAGCTCCATCAGTGTTCCTCAGCTCCATCAGTGTTCCTCAGCTCCATCAGTGTTCCTCAGCTCCATCAGTGTTCCTCAGCTCCATCAGTGTTCCTCATCTCCATCAGTGTTCCTCAGCTCCATCAGTGTTCCTCATCTCCATCAGTGTTCAATCAGCTCCATCAGTGTTCCTCAGCTCCATCAGTGTTCCTCAGCTCCATCAGTGTTCCTCAGCTCCATCAGTGTTCCTCAGCTCCATCAGTGTTCCTCAGCTCCATCAGTGTTCCTCAGCTCCATCAGTGTTCCTCAGCTCCATCAGTGTTCCTCAGCTCCATCAGTGTTCCTCATCTCCATTAGTGTTCCTCAGCTCCATCAGTGTTCCTCAGCTCCATCAGTGTTCCTCAGCTCCATCAGTGTTCCTCATCTCCATCAGTGTTCCTCATCTCCATCAGTGTTCCTCAGCTCCATCAGTGTTCCTCAGCTCCATCAGTGTTCCTCATCTCCATCAGTGTTCCTCAGCTCCATCAGTGTTCCTCAGCTCCATCAGTGTTCCTCAGCTCCATCAGTGTTCCTCAGCTCCATCAGTGTTCCTCAGCTCCATCAGTGTTCCTCAGCTCCATCAGTGTTCCTCAGCTCCATCAGTGTTCCTCAGCTCCATCAGTGTTCCTCAGCTCCATCAGTGTCATCACCCCAGCTATCTGGCTCTCCTTTTTCCTGTTCTGCAGCACTTCCTCATTCCTGATGGGTGTCATTTTAGTAGAAGACAAAAGAAAGAAAGAACCCCGTCCTCAACATGTTTCCAGAGAGACACTGTGAGATGTCATTTGTGGTGGTGAGAGACAACGACTCAACTCAATCAAATGTTTTCTATGTCCGTACTCCAAACGGTTCTCAAACCAAATTAAAATGTTATTGGTCACGTACACATGGTTAACAAATTGTAGTGAAACTCTTATATATTGTTATGTATATATATTTTTTTAGAATACATTAAAAACTGCACTACATACTGCACGGTTTCCTAAGGACTTCCATCTCTATCGGCGCCATCTTGTTCCGTCTCTACTCCCCATCTTGTTCCGTCTCTACTCCCCATCTTGTTCCGTCTCTACTCCCCATCTTGTTCCGTCTCTACTCCCCATCTTGTTCCGTCTCTAGTCCCCATCTTGTTCCGTCTCTACTCCCCATCTTGTTCCGTCTCTAGTCCCCATCTTGTTCCGTCTCTAGTCCCCATCTTGTTCCGTCTCTACTCCCCATCTTGTTCCGTCTCTACTCCCCATCTTGTTCCGTCTCTACTCCCCATCTTGTTCCGTCTCTACTCCCCATCTTGTTTCGTCTCTACTCCCCATCTTGTTCCGTCTCTACTCCCCATCTTGTTCCGTCTCCACTCCCCATCTTGTTCCGTCTCTAGTCCCCATCTTGTTCCGTCTCTACTCCCCATCTTGTTCCGTCTCTAGTCCCCATCTTGTTTCTTCTCTACTCCCCATCTTGTTCCGTCTCTACTCCCCATCTTGTTCCGTCTCTACTCCCCATCTTGTTCCGTCTCTACTCCCCATCTTGTTCCGTCTCTTCTCCCCATCTTGTTTCCGTCTCTACTCCCCATCTTGTTTCGTCTCTACTCCCCATCTGGTTTCACATCAACAACACGGCTCAGGCAGCAGGAAACTCCCTCGTCCGTTTATATGCAGATGATACTGTCTTATACTCAGCTGGGC
>NC_048571.1:35704614-35709614 GCF_013265735.2 Oncorhynchus mykiss
TTCTCTATGTTCTGTTCAGCCATCAGGTAAGTTCTCTAAGTTCTGTTTGGCCGTCAGGTAAGTTCTCTAAGTTCCTTACAGCCGTCAGGTAAGTTCTCAAAGTTCTGTACACTTATCAGGTAATTTCTATAAGTTCTGTTTGGCCGTCAGGTAAGTTCTCTAAGTTCTGTTTGGCCATCACGTAAGTTCTCTAAGTTCTGTTTGGCCGTCAGGTAAGTTCTCTAAGTTCTGTTTGGCCGTCAGGTAAGTTCTCTAAGTTCTGTTTGGCCATCACGTAAGTTCTCTAAGTTCTGTTTGGCCGTCAGGTAAGTTCTCTAAGTTCTGTTTGGCTGTCAGGTAAGTTCTCTAAGTTCTGTTTGGCCGTCAGGTAAGTTCTCTAAGTTCTGTTTGGCCATCAGGTAAGTTCTCTAAGTTCTGTTTGGCCGTCAGGTAAGTTCTCTAAGTTCTGTTTGGCCGTCAGGTAAGTTCTCTAAGTTCTGTTTGGCCGTCAGGTAAGTTCTCTATGTTCTGTACAGCCGTCAGGTAAGTTCTCTAAGTTCTGTTTGGCCGTCAGGTAAGTTCTCTATGTTCTGTTTGGCTGTCAGGTAAGTTCTCTAAGTTCTGTTTGGCCGTCAGGTAAGTTCTCTATGTTCTGTTTGGCCGTCAGGTAAGTTCTCTAAGTTCTGTTCAGCCATCAGGTAAGTTCTCTAAGTTCTGTTTGGCCGTCAGGTAAGTTCTCTAAGTTCTGTTTGGCCGTCAGGTAAGTTCTCTATGTTCTGTTTGGCCATCAGGTAAGTTCTCTTAGTTCTGTTTGGCCGTCAGGTAAGTTCTCTAAGTTCTGTTCAGCCATCAGGTAAGTTCTCTATGTTCTGTTTGGCCGTCAGGTAAGTTCTCTAAGTTCTGTTTGGCCGTCAGGTAAGTTCTCTATGTTCTGTTCAGCCATCAGGTAAGTTCTCTAAGTTCTGTTTGGCCGTCAGGTAAGTTCTCTATGTTCTGTTTGGCCGTCAGGTAAGTTCTCTAAGTTCTGTTTGGCCGTCAGGTAAGTTCTCTAAGTTCTGTTTGGCCGTCAGGTAAGTTCTCTATGTTCTGTTTGGCCGTCAGGTAAGTTCTCTAAGTTCTGTTTGGCCGTCAGGTAAGTTCAATAAGTTCTGTTTGGCCATCACGTAAGTTCTCTATGTTCTGTTTGGCCGTCAGGTAAGTTCTCTATGTTCTGTTTGGCTGTCAGGTAAGTTCTCTAAGTTCTGTTTGGCCGTCAGGTAAGTTCTCTATGTTCTGTTTGGCCGTCAGGTAAGTTCTCTAAGTTCTGTTCAGCCATCAGGTAAGTTCTCTATGTTCTGTTCAGCCATCAAGTAAGTTTTCTAAGTTCTGTTTGGCCGTCAGGTAAGTTCTCTATGTTCTGTTTGGCCGTCAGGTAAGTTCTCTAAGTTCTGTTTGGCCGTCAGGTAAGTTCTCTAAGTTCTGTTTGGCCGTCAGGTAAGTTCTCTATGTTCTGTTTGGCCATCAGGTAAGTTCTCTAAGTTCTGTTTGGCCATCAGGTAAGTTCTCTAAGTTCTGTTTGGCCGTCAGGTAAGTTCTCTAAGTTTTGTTTGGCCGTCAGGTAAGTTCTCTAAGTTCTGTTTGGACGTCAGGTAAGTTCTCTATGTTCTGTTTGGCCGTCAGGTAAGTTCTCTATATTCTGTACAGCCGTCAGGTAAGTCCTCTATGTTCTGTTTGGCCTTCAGGTAAGTTCTCTATGTTCTGTACAGCCGTCAGGTAAGTTCTCTATGTTCTGTTTGGCCTTCAGGTAAGTTCTCTATGTTCTGTTTGGCCTTCAGGTAAGTTCTCTATGTTCTGTACAGCCGTCAGGTAAGTTCTCTATGTTCTGTTTGGCCGTCAGGTAAGTTCTCTAAGTTCTGTTTGGCCTTCAGGTAAGTTCTCTATGTTCTGCTTCAGTCTGCTTTCCAACAGACACTTGGATACACATTCACCTTTCAGAAGGACAATAACCTCAAACACAAGACCAAATATACGCTGGAGTTACTTACCAAGACCACATTGAGTGTTCCTGAGTAGCGTAGTTACAGTTTTGACTGAAATCGGCTTGGAAATCAACGGCAGTCTTGAAAACGGCTGTCTAGTAATGACCAACCACCAACTTGACAGAGCTTGAAGAATGTATTTTTTAAGTATAATGTGCAAAATACTATCCAATCCATGTGTGCAAAGCCCTTTTAGACAAACGCAGAAAGACTCACAGCTGTGATCGCTGCCAAAGGTGATTCTAACATGTTTTGTCTCAGGGGTGTGAATTCTTACGTAAATTACATTTCTGTAGTTCATCTCTCTCCTTCTACAGGAGGATATATAATTACCGGGACGGGTGTAGATGTCATCACTCTCTCTCCTTCTACAGGAGGATATATAATAACAGGGACAGGTGTAGATGTCATCACTCTCTCTCGTTCTACAGGAGGATAAATAATAACAGTGACAGGTGTAGATGTCATCACTCTCTCTCCTTCTACAGGAGGATATATAATAACAGGGACGGGTGTAGATGTCATCACTCTCTCTCTCCTTCTACAGGAGGATATATAATAACAGGGACGGGTGTAGATGTCATCACTCTCTCTCTCCTTCTACAGGAGGATATATAATAACAGGGACGGGTGTAGATGTCATCACTCTCTCTCTCGTTCTACAGGAGGATAAATAATAACAGGGACAGGTGTAGATGTCATCACTCTCTCTCCTTCTACAGGAGGATAAATAATAACAGGGACAGGTGTAGATTTCATCACTCTCTCTCTCGTTCTACAGGAGGATAAATAATAACAGGGACAGGTGTAGATGTCATCACTCTCTCTCCTTCTACAGGAGGATAAATAATAACAGGGATGGGTGTAGATGTCATCACTCTCTCTCCTTCTACAGGAGGATAAATAATAATAACAGGGACTTGTCCCAGATGACACCCTATTCCCTATATAGGGCACTAGGTTGACTAGGGCCCATAGCTCTCCTGGTTAAGAGTAGTGCACTAGGTTAACTAGGGTCCATAGCTGCTATTGTCAGGAGTAGTGCACTAGGTTGACTAGGGTCCATAGCTGCTCTGGTTAAGAGTCGTGCACTAGGTTGACTAGGGTCCATAGCTGCTCTGGTTAAGGGTAGTGCACTAGGTTGACTAGGGTCCATAGCTGCTCTGGTCAGGAGTAGGGCCCTAGATTGACTAGGGTCCATAGCTGTTCTGGTCAGGAGTAGTGCACTAGGTTGACTAGGGTCTATAGCTGCTCTGGTCAGGAGTAGGGCCCTAGATTGACTAGGGTCCATAGCTGTTCTGGTCAGGAGTAGTGCACTAGGTTGACTAGGGTCCATAGCTGCTCTGGTTAAGAGTAGGGCACTAAGTTGACTAGGGTCCATAGCTGCTCTGGTTAAGAGTAGGGCACTAGGTTGACTAGGGTCCATAGCTGCTCTGGTTAAGAGTAGGGCACTAGGCTGACTAGGGCCCATAGTTGCTCTAATTAAGAGTAGGGCACTAGGTTGACTAGGGTCCATAGCTGCTCTGGTTAAGAGTAGGGCACTAAGTTGACTAGGGTCCATAGCTGCTCTGGTTAAGAGTAGGGCACTAAGTTGACTAGGGTCCATAGCTGCTCTGGTTAAGAGTAGGGCACTAGGCTGACTAGGGTCCATAGCTGCTCTGGTTAAGAGTAGGGCACTAAGTTGACTAGGGTCCATAGCTGCTCTGGTTAAGAGTAGGGCACTAAGTTGACTAGGGTCCATAGCTGCTCTGGTTAAGAGTAGGGCACTAGGCTGACTAGGGTCCATAGCTGCTCTGGTTAAGAGTAGGGCACTAGGCTGACTAGGGTCCATAGCTGCTCTGGTTAAGAGTAGGGCACTAGGCTGACTAGGGTCCATAGCTGCTCTGGTTAAGAGTAGGGCACTAGGCTGACTAGGGTCCATAGCTGCTCTGGTTAAGAGTAGGGCACTAGGCTGACTAGGGTCCATAGCTGCTCTGGTTAAGAGTAGGGCACTAGGTTGACTAGGGTCCATAGATGCTATAATTAAGAGTAGGGCACTAGGTTGACTAGGGTCCATAGCTGCTCTGGTTAAGAGTAGGGCACTAGGCTGACTAGGGCCCATAGTTGCTCTAATTAAGAGTAGGGCACTAGTTTGACTAGGGTCCATAGCTGCTCTGGTTAAGAGTAGGGCACTAAGTTGACTAGGGTCCATTGCTGCTCTGGTTAAGAGTAGGGCACTAGGCTGACTAGGGTCCATAGCTGGATATAGGGTGTTTCTTCAGACCCCGGTAGATCATTGTCATTTGGACTCTCTTTTCTTTGTCCTGTTTTAATTTCTCCTCTTTCACCAGTATTGTGTGAGTCTGCATGTTCATCCAAGTCAACTATTACGAAACGAAACTATGGTGTTATACCAATGGAAATACATGACTTTTAGCCGTTAGGTCCTGTTTGTTACAGTCAGAATGAGATAGGTCCTGTTTGTTACAGTCAGAATGAGATAGTTCCTGTTTGTTACAGTCAGAATGAGATAGGTCCTGTTTGTTACAGTCAGAATGAGATAGTTCCTGTTTGTTACAGTCAGAATGAGATAGTTCCTGTTTGTTACAGTCAGAATGAGATAGTTCCTGTTTGTTACAGTCAGAATGAGATAGTTCCTGTTTGTTACAGTCAGAATGAGATAGGTCCTGTTTGTTACAGTCAGAATGAGATAGGTCCTGTTTGTTACAGTCAGAATGAGATAGGTCCTGTTTGTTACAGTCAGAATGAGATTGTGGTGTTTGTATTGCAGGAACAGAATATGTGCCTCCTCTCTCCTCCTCCTCTCTCCTCCTCCTCTCTCCTCCTGTGTTTTCTCTCAGCTCTGGCTAACAGAATATGTATCTCCTCTCTCCTCCTCCTCTCTCCTCCTCCTCCTCTCTCCTCCTGTGTTTTCTCTCAGCTCTGGCTAACAGAATATGTGCCTCCTCTCTCCTCCTCCTCTCTCCTCCTGTGTTTTCTCTCAGCTCTGGCTAACATAATATG
>NC_048571.1:35714614-35734614 GCF_013265735.2 Oncorhynchus mykiss
AGGAGGGGTTGAGTAAACCAGCATTGTCTTCCTCCTGGACCCGAGGAGGGGTTGAGTAAACCAGCATTGTCTTCCTCCTGGACCCCAGGAGGGGTTGAGTAGACCAGCCATTCTGTTCCAGAGGTATCTTACTGTTTAATACAGATATTTTTATCTTCCCTTTCTATCTTCCCTTATTTGACTGTGAACAGAGAGAGAGACAGAGAGAGAGAGAGAGAGAGTCTGTTTGTGCCAAATCATACCCTAATCCAGGTTAGATTAAGTGCACTACTATTGAATATCTATGGGATATTCTATGTAAGGGAATCATGCACCGTTTGGGACTTACCCAGATACTTTTTCTATGGTCAGTTAACTGCTACTACTGCTGCTGTAGTGTTGTAAAATCTCTCTCTCCCTCTCTGTTTCTCATTCTGTCTCTGTCTCTGTTTCTCTCTCTCTCTATCTCTCCTTCCCTCTCTCCCTCGCTCTCTCCTTCCCTCTCTCCCTCTCTCTCTCCTTCGCTCTCTCTCTCTCTCTCGCGCTGTTTCTCTCTCTCGCTGTTTCTCTCTCTCTCTCTCTGTTTCTCTCTGTCTCTCTCGCTGTTTCTCTCTCTCTCTCTCTCGCTCTCTCTCTCGTTGTGGCCCTTCACACCTGTTCTGGGCTCAACTCCAGAGGGAGTTGCTGTTCTCTTTTTCTCTGGACTTGACCACAGTTGTAATCTCATTTTTTTGAACTCTCTGGATACACAGACCCTAGCCGCCTTGTTAGCTCCGACGGGAGGGGGGGGGGGGGATAGGGAGAGAGATGGAGAGAGAGAGACGGAGAGAGAGAGGGAGAGAGAGATGGAGAAAGAGAGCGGGAGACCACTCTATTCGTTAGAGAGTGGCCATGATGAATGACTTGGTCAGACAGTTAGGGAAAGCCAAGGTGTAAATGATCAACCTCACATTCATCATTCAGACACTGGAGTCTAGACCTTCAACCCAGGCCGCGTCCCAAATGGAATACTGTGCCCTGTGTAGTGCACTACTTTCAGCCAGGGCCCTACGGGTGAAAATGTGGGGAATAGGGTTTAATTTGTTATTCAGACTCAAAGAGAACAGAGAATAATGACACTAGGCTATATACAGGTCTCAGATCAGATGGAGAACCAGAACAGAGAATGATGACACTAGGCTGTACACAGGTCTCAGATCAGATGGAGAACCAGAACAGAACAGAGAATGATGACACTAGGCTGTACACAGGTCTCAGATCAGATGGAGAACCAGAACAGAACAGAGAATGATGGACACTAGGCTGTACACAGGTCCCAGATCAGATGGAGAACCAGAACAGAGAATGATGACACTAGGCTGTACACAGGTCCCAGATCAGATGGATAACCAGAACAGAGAATGATGACACTAGGCTGTACACAGGTCTCAGATCAGATGGAGAACCAGAACAGAACAGAGAATGATGACACTAGGCTGTACACAGGTCTCAGATCAGATGGAGAACCAGAACAGAACAGAGAATGATGGACACTAGGCTGTACACAGGTCCCAGATCAGATGGAGAACCAGAACAGAGAATGATGACACTAGGCTGTACACAGGTCTCAGATCAGATGGAGAACCAGAACAGAAGAGAGAATGATGACACTAGGCTGTACACAGGTCTCAGATCAGATGGAGAACCAGAACAGAACAGAGAATGATGACACTAGGCTGTACACAGGTCCCAGATCAGATGGAGAACCAGAACAGAGAATGATGACACTAGGCTGTACATAGGTCTCAGATCAGATGGAGAACCAGAACAGAACAGAGAATGATGGACACTAGGCTGTACACAGGTCCCAGATCAGATGGAGAACCAGAACAGAGAATGATGACACTAGGCTGTACACAGGTCTCAGATCAGATGGAGAACCAGAACAGAGAATGATGACACTAGGCTGTACACAGGTCTCAGATCAGATGGAGAACCAGAACAGAAGAGAGAATGATGACACTAGGCTGTACACAGGTCTCAGATCAGATGGAGAACCAGAACAGAACAGAGAATGATGACACTAGGCTGTACACAGGTCCCAGATCAGATGGAGAACCAGAACAGAGAATGATGACACTAGGCTGTACACAGGTCTCAGATCAGATGGAGAACCAGAACAGAACAGAGAATGATGGACACTAGGCTGTACACAGGTCCCAGATCAGATGGAGAACCAGAACAGAGAATGATGACACTAGGCTGTACACAGGTCTCAGATCAGATGGAGAACCCATCCATCTCCTCTCTCTTCATGGAAGGAGAGACACTCTGCTCCGATAGGAGACAGAAATGGAACAGCTACACGTTTAAGTTGTTGGATCGTAAAACATTTTTAAAGAATCTCGACCAGCACAAACTAAAACAGGAAATGTCCCAGATTTCTGTCAGTAAGGACTGGTGGCTACTGGTACTGGTATGTCAGCTTGGAATCGTGTTCTACATGAACCTACAAAAAGGTCTCTGTGTGTGTGTGTGTGTGTGTGTGTGTGTGTGTGTGTGTGTGTGTGTGTGTGTGTGTGTGTGTGTGTGTGTGTGTGTGTGTGTGTGTGTGTGTGTACGTGTCTGTACGTGTGCGTGTGTGTGTACGTGTCTGTATGTGTGTATGTGTGTATCGGTGTGTGTATCGGTGTTTGTGTGTGTGTACATGTGTGTGTATCGGTGTGTGTATCAGTGTTTGTGTGTGTATGTGCGTGTGTGTGTACGTGTCTGTATGTGTGTGTGTGTATCGGTGTGTGTATCGGTTTTTGTGTGTGTGTACATGTGTGTGTATCGGTGTGTGTCGGTGTTTGTGTGTGTGTGTATGTGTGTGTGTGTGTGTGCCCCAAAACATCCATCCTGTCCTGTCTGAATCTTTTAAGACTTGTACCAAATGTTTTTCAGTCTTCCTGAGGAAAAGCCGTGTCTGATTTAATTCCTCTTTGTATTTACAACAGAATATCTCTCTAGCTAACAGGAAAACAGCGGAGAATATTAGATCATTAAAGTGAAATACGTCATGTTTTTTTTTACATTAGTAATAAATTATATCGGAGAACCTGTCTGACCCTGAGGACTGATGCTACCTGACCTTCAAGCAGTCGCTGTTTCCTATTATTATAGCAGTTTGTTAGGAGAACCGTTCTGTAAGCCTACCTCCTTCCTCTCTGTCTAGTAGAGATACTATACTACCTCCTTCCTCTCTGTCTAGTAAAGATACTATACTACCTCCTTCCTCTCTGTCTAGTAAAGATAATATACTACCTCCTTTCTCTCTGTCTAGTAGAGATACTATACTACCTCCTTCCTCTCTGTCTAGTAGAGATACTATACTACCGCCTTCCTCTCTGTCTAGTAGAGATACTATACTACCTCCTTCCTCTCTGTCTAGTAGAGATACTATACTACCTCCTTTCTCTCTGTCTAGTAGAGATGCTCCACTCTACAGTTCCATAAGCCTTCCTCCTTCCTCTCTGTCTAGTAAAGATAATATACTACCTCTGTCCTCTCTGTCTAGTAGAGATACTATACTTCCTCCTTCCTCTCGGTCTAGTAGAGATACTATACTACCTCCTTCCTGTCTGTCTAGTAGAGATGATCGACTCTACAGTTCCACAAGCCTTCCTCCTTTCTCTCTGTCTAGTAGATATGCTCCACTCTACAGTTCCATAAGCCTTCCTCCTTCCTCTCTGTCTAGTAAAGATAATATACTACCTCTGTCCTCTCTGTCTAGTAGAGATACTATACTTCCTCCTTCCTCTCGGTCTAGTAGAGATACTATACTACCTCCTTCCTCTCTGTCTAGTAGAGGTACTATACTACCTCCTTCCTCTCTGTCTAGTAGAGATACTATACTACCTCCTTCCTGTCTGTCTAGTAGAGATACAATACTACCTCCTTCCACTCTGTCTAGTAGAGATACTATACTACCTCCTTCCTCTCTGTCCAGTAGAGATACTATACTACCTCCTTTCTCTCTGTCTAGTAGAGATGCTCCACTCTACAGTTCCATAAGCCTTCCTCCTTCCTCTCTGTCTAGTAGAGATGATCCACTCTACAGTTCCATAAGCCTTCCTCCTTCCTCTCTGTCTAGTAGAGATACTATACTACCTCCTTCCTCTCTGTCTAGTAGAGATACTATACTACCGCCTTCCTCTCTGTCTAGTAGAGATACTATACTACCTCCTTCCACTCTGTCTAGTAGAGATACTATACTACCTCCTTCCTCTCTGTCCAGTAGAGATACTATACTACCTCCTTTCTCTCTGTCTAGTAGAGATGCTCCACTCTACAGTTCCATAAGCCTTCCTCCTTCCTCTCTGTCTAGTAGAGATACTATACTACCTCCTTCCTGTCTGTCTAGTAGAGATGATCGACTCTACAGTTCCACAAGCCTTCCTCCTTTCTCTCTGTCTTGTAGAGATGCTCCACTCTACAGTTCCATAAGCCTTCCTCCTTCCTCTCTGTCTAGTAGAGATGATCCACTCTATGTCCTTGTATATGACTTGGGGTACCTTGGCGGGTGGGGGTATGTCCAGGTATATGACGTGGTGTAGGAGTACCTGGGGGTGGGGGTATGTCCTGGTAGATGACGTGGTGTTGGGGTACCTTGGGGGGTGGGGGTATGTCCTGGTATATGACTTGGTGTTGGGGTACCTGGGGGGTGGGGGTATGTCCAGGTATATGACTTGGTGTTGGGGTACCTGGGGTATGTCCTGGTATATGACTTGGTGTTGGGGTACCTGGGGGGGTATGTCCTGGTATATGAAGTGGTGTTGGGGTACCTGGGGGGTATGTCCTGGTATATGATGTGGTGTTGGGGTACCTGGGGGGTATGTCCTGGTATATGACTTGTTGTTGGGGTACCTGGGGGGTATGTCCTGGTATATGACATAGTGTTGCGGTACCTGGGGGGTATGTCCTGGTATATGACTTGGTGTTGGGGTACCTTGGGGGGTATGTCCTGGTATATGACATGGTGTTGGGGTACCTGGGGGGTATGTCCTGGTATATGACTTGGTGTTGGGGTACCTGGGGGGTGGGGGTATGTCCTGGTATATGACTTGGTGTTGGGGTACCTGGGGGGGTAGGGGTATGTCCTGGTATATGACATGGTGTTGGGGTACCTGGGGGGTGGGGGTATGTCCTGGTATATGACTTGGTGTTGGGGTACCTGGGGGGGTGGGGGTATGTCCTGGTATATGACATGGTGTTGGGATACCTGGGGGGTGGGGGTATGTCCTGGTATATGACATGGTGTTGGGGTACCTGGGGGGTGGGGGTATGTCCTGGTATATGACATGGTGTTGGGGTACCTGGGGGGTGGGGGTATGTCCTGGTATATGACATGGTGTTGGGGTACCTGGGGGGTGGGGGTATGTCCTGGTATATGACATGGTGTTGGGGTACCTGGGGGGTGGGGGTATGTCCTGGTATATGACTTGGTGTTGGGGTACCTGGGGGGGTGGGGGTATGTCCTGGTATATGACCTGGGGGGGTGGGGGTATGTCCTGGTATATGACCTGGGGGGGTGGGGGTATGTCCTGGTATATGACCTGGGGGGGTGGGGGTATGTCCTCGTATATGACCTGGGGGGGTGGGGGTATGTCCTGGTATATGACCTGGGGGGGTGGGGGTATGTCCTGGTATATGACCTGGGGGGGTGGGGGTATGTCCTGGTATATGACCTGGGGGGGTGGGGGTATGTCCTGGTATATGACATGGGGGGGTGGGGGTATGTCCTGGTATATGACCTGGGGGGGGTGGGGGTATGTCCTGGTATATGACCTGGGGGGGGTGGGGGTATGTCCTGGTATATGACCTGGGGGGGTGGGGGTATGTCCTGGTATATGACCTGGGGGGGGTGGGGGTATGTCCTGGTATATGACCTGGGGGGGTGGGGGTATGTCCTGGTATATGACCTCGGGGGGTGGGGGTATGTCCTGGTATATGACCTGGGGGGGTGGGGGTATGTCCTGGTATATGACCTGGGGGGGTGGGGGTATGTCCTGGTATATGACCTGGGGGGGTGGGGGTATGTCCTGGTATATGACCTGGGGGGGTGGGGGTATGTCCTGGTATATGACCTGGGGGGGTATGTCCCACATTTACGTCAATTACAAAGTGCCTCGTCTCCCCTGTGTTAGACTAGATGTGTTTCTGTGTGGTGCCTCGTCTCCCCTGTGTTAGACTAGATGTGTTTCTGTGTGGTGCCTCGTCTCCCCTGTGTTAGACTAGATGTGTTTCTGTGTGGTGCCTCGTCTCCCCTGTGTTAGACTAGATGTGTTTCTGTGTGGTGCCTCGTCTCCCCTGTGTTAGACTAGATGTGTTTCTGTGTGGTGCCTCGTCTCCCCTGTGTTAGACTAGATGTGTTTCTGTGTGGTGCCTCGTCTCCCCTGTGTTAGACTAGATGTGTTTCTGTGTGGTGCCTCGTCTCCCCTGTGTTAGACTAGATGTGTTTCTGTGTGGTGCCTCGTCTCCCCTGTGTTAGACTAGATGTGTTTCTGTGTGGTGCCTCGTCTCCCCTGTGTTAGACTAGATGTGTTTCTGTGTGGTGCCTCGTCTCCCCTGTGTTAGACTAGATGTGTTTCTGTGTGCAGCCTTACATCAAATACAACGTGCCTCGTCTCCCCTGTGTTAGACTAGATGTGTTTCTGTGTGGTGCCTCATCTCCCCTGTGTTAGACTAGATGTGTTTCTGTGTGGTGCCTCGTCTCCCCTGTGTTAGACTAGACGTGTTTCTGTGTGGTGCCTCGTCTCCCCTGTGTTAGACTAGATGTGTTTCTGTGTGGTGCCTCGTCTCCCCTGTGTTAGACTAGATGTGTTTCTGTGTGGTGCCTCGTCTCCCCTGTGTTAGACTAGATTTGTTTCTTTGTGGTGCCTCGTCTCCCCTGTGTTAGACTAGATGTGTTTCTGTGTGGCGCCTCGTCTCCCCTGTGTTAGACTAGATGTGTTTCTGTGTACATCCTTACAGGTTTAAATTACAGAACGGAAGGTAAGTGCTGGTAGTTGTCACCTTTCACCAGACGAGGGAAAGTACGTCCGCCGGTTACCGCTGGTTACTGCCGGTTACCGCCGGTTACCGCTGGTTACCGAAATATCACGACTGTCCTTGTTCGGGCGGCGTTCGTCGCTCGTCGTCACCGGCTTTCTAGCTTCCTCCGTTCCTCCGTTTCTGTTTTCCATTTGTGATGTGTCGATGGTACACACCTGGTTCCCATTATGTTTTGTGCGTGATTGTTCCCGGTTCTGTGGTAGTTTGTTGTGGGTTGGTGATCCCTGCGTGGATTTATTTTTTCGCTGATCATTTTTCGAGAGTAAAAGTATGTTTTTTTTTTAAACTCAGTTCTGTGTCCTGCGCCTGACTCCGTTCTCACCTCTGCACAACTGACACATGACACAAAATGACATCATTGTTAACTCTTCCCAGGTCTCTATGTTAATATACTGTCTATAAGAGACTCAATCTAATTATACAACTATATGTTAATATACTGTCTATGAGAGACTCAATCTAATTATACATCTATATGTTAATATACTATCTATAAGGGACTACCCTCAATCTAATTATACAACTATATGTTAATATACTGTCTATAAGGGACTACCCTCAATCTAATTATACAACTATATGTTAATATACTGTCTATAAGGGACTCAATCTAATTATACATCTATATGTTAATATACTGTCTATAAGGGGCTCTATCTAATTATACATCTATATGTTAATATACTGTCTATAAGAGACTCAATCTAATTATACATCTATATGTTAATATACTGTCTATAAGAGACTCAATCTAATTATACATCTATATGTTAATATACTGTCTATAAGGGGCTCTATCTAATTATACATCTATATGTTAATATACTGTCTATAAGGGACTAGACTCAATCTAATTATACATCTATATGTTAATATACTGTCTATAAGGGACTCAATCTAATTATAGAACTATATGTTAATATACTGTCTATAAGGGACTCAATCTAATTATACATATATATGTTAATATACTGTCTATAAGGGGCTCAATCTAATTATAGAACTATATGTTAATATACTGTCTATAAGGGACTCAATCTAATTATAGAACTATATGTTAATATACTGTCTATAAGGGACTCAATCTAATTATACATCTATATGTTAATATACTGTCTATAAGGGACTGCCCTCTATATAATTATACATCTATATGTTAAAATACTGTCTATAAGAGACTCAATCTAATTATAAATCTATATGTTAATATACTCTCTATAAGGGACTACCCTCTATCTAATTATTCATCTATATGTTAATAATCTAATTATTTATTCATATGTTAATATAAGATCACCAACGGTTAAATATGACCATTACTTTATAGGACATTTCACACGTTAACCGTGACATTTTATCACAATAGAGGTTTATTTGACAGGTAGTCCTGGACGAGCTCAATATCGCACTGTCCCAAATTCCACTCATTCTGTTCCCATAAGGGCCCTGGTTACAAAAGTAGTGCACTACATTGGGCGTAGTGTGCCCTTTGGGACACGGTTGGCTGAGTATTAGTTTAAAATGTCAGAATCTTTTTTGGTTGGAATATTAAACCAACATGTCGGCTTTACCGGCTTTGTAATCACGCTGCAGACGCTGGACATTTTATATTGGAGATTTATGCAATATGGTAAAATGTCAGCACATTTACATCGGGAGGAAAGGTTACGTAGCACACTGAAAATACATTTTCTTGATTATGTATTTGATGTGAGGCGTCGACAACGTCTTTCTTGTCCCTGTCCATGATTGTGGAACGTCTTGTTATCTTGGCTAACGCGTCGTTGGTAAAGGGTCTACTCCTAATCTATATGTTGATTGACTGGCTGACTGGCTGACTGGCTGGCTGACTGACTAGCTGGCAGACTGATTGCCCGACTGGCTGACTGGCTGACTGGCTGGCTCACTGGCTTGCTGATTGGCTGGCTGGCTGGCTGGCTGACTGACTGACAGGCTGACTAGCTGAATGGCTGGCTGGCTGGCTGGCTGACTGACTGACTGACAGCCTGATTGGCTGACTGGCTGACTGGCTGGCTGGCTGGCTGAGTGGCTGGCTGACAGGTTGACTAACTGACTGACTGACTGACTGACTGGCTGACTGACAGGCTGACTGGCTGACTGGCTGGCTGGCTGACTGGCTGACTGGCT
Organism: Oncorhynchus mykiss; assembly: GCF_013265735.2. NCBI lineage: Eukaryota > Metazoa > Chordata > Actinopteri > Salmoniformes > Salmonidae > Oncorhynchus > Oncorhynchus mykiss. The sequence goes on from NC_048571.1 coordinate 35,723,813, forward strand.
GGCTGACAGGTTGACTGACTGACTGACTGACAGGCTGGCTGGCTGACAGGTTGACTGACTGACTGACAGGTTGACTGACTGACTGACTGGCCTACTGGCTGGCTGACTGGCCTACTGGCTGACTGGCTGGCTGACTGACTGACTGACTGGCCTACTGGCTGGCTGACTGACTGACAGGCCTACTGACTGACTGGCTGGCTAGCTGACTGACTGAATGACTGCCTGGCTGACTGGCCTACTGGCTGGCCTACTGACTGACTGACTGCCTGGCTGGCAGGCTGACTGCCTGGCTGACTGACTGCCTGGCTGACTGGCCTACTGGCTGGCCTACTGACATACTGACTGCCTGACTGACTGGTCTACTGGCTGGCTGACTGCCTGGCTGACTGACTGCCTGACTGACTGGTCTACTGGCTGGCTGACTGGCTGGCTGACTGCCTGGCTGACTGACTGCCTGACTGACCGGCCTACTGGCTGGCTGGCTAACTGGCAGCGGTGGGAAAAGTATTCCATTGTCATACTTGAGTAAAGTCATACTTGAGTAAAGGTTAAGATAGAAAAAGACTCAAGTAAAAGTGAAAGTCACCCAGTAAAATACTACATGGCATTGCTAAAAGGTACTTAATTAAGTATGAGAAGTGAAAGTATAAATAATTTCAGCTTCCTGATATTAAACAAGCCAGATGGCCCAATTGTTATTTTTATATTTTATTGACGGATAGCCAGAGGCACAGTCCAACACTTAATTCATAAACTAAGCATTTGTGTTTAGTGAGTCTGCCAGATCAGAGCCAGTAGGGATGACCAGGGATTTTCTCTTGATACGTTTGTGAATTGGACCATTTTCCTGTCAAAATGTAACAAATACTTTGGGGTATCAGAGAAAGTCAAGTTAAAAGTACAACTACAGGTAGTGAGTGGAGTTACTAACAGACTATACAACTACAAGTAGTGAGTGGAGTTATTAACAGACTTTACAACTACAAGTAGTGAGTGGAGTTACTAACAGACTATACAACTACTAGTAGTGAGTGGAGTTACTAACAGACTTTACAACTACAAGTAGTGAGTGGAGTTACTAACAGACTATACAACTACAAGTAGAGAGTGGAGTTACTAACAGACTATACAACTACAAGTAGTGAGTGGAGTTACTAACAGACTATACAACTACAAGTAGAGAGTGGAGTTACTAACAGACTATACAACTACTAGTAGTGAGTGGAGTTACTAACAGACTTTACAACTACTAGTAGTGAGTGGAGTTACTAACAGACTATACAACTCAAGTGTGTTTGGAAAAAACATCAACAATGGGGTTCAATGGGAAAGAATGTTTTTTTTTCTCCAATAGGTGGGTGTGGTCGAGGGATGTTCCTTCTGAAGACGTGAGTATCGCCTGGGAGTGTTGAGGTGACTTAATGATGCACTGAAGAGGGTCAACAACGGCATCTCTGTCTCTACACTGAAGAGGATCAACAACCCCATATCTGTCACTACACTGAAGAGGGTCAACAACATCATCTCTGTCACTATACTGAAGAGGATCAACAACCCCATATCTGTCACTACACTGAAGAGGGTCAACAACATCATCTCTGTCTCTACACTGAAGAGGATCAACAACACCATCTCTGTCACTACACTAAAAAGGGTCAACAACACCATCTCTGTCACTACACTGAAGAGGGTCAACAACGGCATCTCTGTCTCTACACTGAAGAGGATCAACAACACCATCTCTGTCACTACACTGAAGAGGATCAACAACCCCATATCTGTCACTACACTGAAGAGGATCAACAACATCATCTCTGTCACTACACTGAAGAGGATCAACAACCCCATCTCTGTCACTACACTGAAGAGGATCAACAACACCATCTCTGTCACTACACTGGAGAGGGTCAACAACATCTCTGTCACTACACTGAAGAGGATCAACAACCCCATCTCTGTCTCTACACTGAAGAGGATCAACAACCCCATCTCTGTCACTACACTGAAGAGGATCAACAACCCCATCTCTGTCACTACACTGGAGAGGGTCAACAACATCTCTGTCACTACACTGAAGAGGATCAACAACATCATCTCTGTCTCTACACTGAAGAGGATCAACAACACCATCTCTGTCACTACACTGAAGAGGATCAACAACCCCATCTCTGTCACTACACTGGAGAGGATCAACAACATCATCTCTGTCACTACACTGAAGAGGATCAACAACACCATCTCTTTCTCTACACTGAAGAGGATCAACAACACCATCTCTGTCACTACACTGGAGAGGGTCAACAACACCATCTCTGTCACTATACTGAAGAGGATCAACAACCCCATCTCTGTCACTATACTGAAGAGGATCAACAACCCCATATCTGTCACTATACTGAAGAGGATCAACAACATCATCTCTGTCACTACACTGGAGAGGGTCAACAACACCATCTCTGTCACTATACTGAAGAGGATCAACAACCCCATCTCTGTCACTATACTGAAGAGGATCAACAACCCCATATCTGTCACTACACTGAAGAGGATCAACAACACCATCTCTGTCACTATACTGAAGAGGATCAACAACCCCATATCTGTCACTATACTGAAGAGGATCAACAACATCATCTCTGTCACTATACTGAAGAGGATCAACAACCCCATCTCTTTCTCTACACTGAAGAGGGTCAACAACACCATCTCTGTCACTACACTGAAGAGGATCAACAACACCATCTCTGTCACTACACTGAAGAGGATCAACAACACCATCTCTGTCTCTACACTGGAGAGGATCAACAACACCATCTCTGTCTCTACACTGAAGAGGGTCAACAACCCCATCTCTGTCTCTACACTGAAGAGGGTCAACAACATCATCTCTGTCACTATACTGAAGAGGTTCAACAACACCATCTCTTTCTCTACACTGAAGAGGGTCAACAACACCATCTCTGTCACTACACTGAAGAGGATCAACAACATCATCTCTGTCACTATACTGAAGAGGTTCAACAACACCATCTCTTTCTCTACACTGAAGAGGGTCAACAACACCATCTCTGTCACTACACTGAAGAGGATCAACAACCCCATCTCTGTCACTACACTGGAGAGGGTCAACAACATCATCTCTGTCACTACACTGAAGAGGATCAACAACAACATCTCTGTCACTATACTGAAGAGGATCAACAACACCATCTCTGTCACTACACTGAAGAGGATCAACAACATCATCTCTGTCACTACACTGAAGAGGATCAACAATGGCATCTCTGTCACGATACTGAAGAGGATCAACAACATCATCTCTGTCTCTACACTGAAGAGAATCAACAACATCATCTCTGTCACTACGCTGAAGAGGATCAACAACACCATCTCTGTCACTACGCTGAAGAGGATCAACAACACCATCTCTGTCTCTACACTGAAGAGGGTCAACAACATCATCTCTGTCACTACACTGAAGAGGATCAACAACCCCATATCTGTCACTACACTGAAGAGGATCAACAACATCATCTCTGTCACTACACTGAAGAGAATCAACAACATCATCTCTGTCACTACACTAAAAAGGGTCAACAACACCATCTCTGTCTCTACACTGAAGAGGATCAACAACATCATCTCTGTCACTACACTGAAGAGGATCAACAACCCCATCTCTGTCACTACACTGAAGAGGATCAACAACCCCATATCTGTCACTACACTGAAGAGGATCAACAACATCATCTCTGTCACTACACTGAAGAGGATCAACAACCCCATCTCTGTCTCTACACTGAAGAGGATCAACAACATCATCTCTGTCACTACACTGAAGAGGATCAACAACCCCATCTCTGTCTCTACACTGAAGAGGTTCAACAACACCATCTCTGTCTCTACACTGAAGAGGATCAACAACATCATCTCTGTCTCTACACTGAAGAGGATCAACAACATCATCTCTGTCACTACACTGAAGAGGATCAACAACCCCATCTCTGTCTCTACACTGAAGAGGTTCAACAACACCATCTCTGTCACTACACTGAAGAGGATCAACAACCCCATCTCTGTCACTACACTGAAGAGGATCAACAACCCCATATCTGTCACTACACTGAAGAGGATCAACAACATCATCTCTGTCACTACACTGAAGAGGATCAACAACCCCATCTCTGTCTCTACACTGAAGAGGATCAACAACATCATCTCTGTCACTACACTGAAGAGGATCAACAACCCCATCTCTGTCTCTACACTGAAGAGGATCAACAACATCATCTCTGTCTCTACACTGAAGAGGTTCAACAACACCATCTCTGTCACTACATACCCAGACTAATGTTGAGTACAAATGTCGACTCAATGTTGTGTAGTCATATATACCCTCTCCTTATATCTGAATTCAACACGCTCTCCTTGACATGTCTCTTTATACAGATGTAGGGTCTTAATTTGATCACTATTTTGTTGCTGAGAATTTTCCTGCAAAGCAGTAAATGCTAACTTGTAGTGTATTGGAGGTTTTAAAGGGCTTCTAAAGTTAGTTTTTTCCACTTTGAAATGTCAGACTTGATTTGCCCCCCCCCCCCCCCCCCAAAAAAAGGCAAATCTTACAAACATTTTACATGAATTTAAACCAACGTAATAATTCACATTTCCTGTTGCTGCAGGGTTAATTGTCTGCTTTTGCAGAACTGGCTCAAATTAAGATCCAACGTCTGTAATGACAAACCTGAGCTCCTGAGTGGTGCAGCAGTCGAAGGCACTGCATCTCAGTGCGAAGAGGTGTCACTACAGTCCCTGGTTTGAATCCAGGCTGGATCCCAATGCCGGCCGTGATTGGTTGGGAGTCCCATAGAACGGCATACGATTGGCCCCGCGTCGTCCGGGGTAACCGTCATAATAAATAATAATTTATTCTTTAACTGACATGCCTAGTTAAATGAAGGTTACGTTTTAAAAAAATAATAATTGCCTTGCTTTATTCCCATTAGTGATAATAATTATCTAATGTGTCTGTCATGGAACCAACTCAAGGCTCATGTTGTTGCTTTGAAGTGACAAGGAAGGTGTAGCGGCTGTTGGAAGGAGAGGACCAAGGTGCAGCGTGGTACGTGTCCATATTTATTTAATGAAATCACAAAAATAACAACGCGAACGACCGAAACAGTTCTGGCTGGTGCAGACACGCAACAGAAAACAACTACCCACAACTCAAGGGCGAAACCAGGCTGCCTAAGTACGATTGACAGCTGCCTCCGATTGGGAACCATACCTGGCCAAACACATAGAAATACAAACATAGAACAAAACATAGAATGCCCACCCGAAATCACGCCCTGACCAAGCTAAAATAGAGACATAAAAAAAGGAACTAAGGTCAGGACGTGACAGCTCAGGTTTGTCATTACAGACGTTGGATCTTAATTTGAGCCAGTTCTGCAAAAGCAGACAATTAACCCTGCAGCAACAGGAAATGTTGATTTAAAAAATACAAAGTGTCACACCCTGACTTTAGAGCCTTATCATGTCTCTATTTTGGTTTGGTCAGGGTGTGATTTGGGGTTCTATGTTTTGATTTTCTATGTGTTTTGTATATCTTTGTTTTTTTGGCCGGGGTATGATTCTCAATCTGGGACAGCTGTCTATCGTTGTCTCTGATTGGGAACCATACTTAGGTAGCCCTTTTTCCCCTCCTTTCTTTGTGGGAAGTTGACTTTTTAGTTTAGGGCACATAGCCTTTATAGCTTCACGGTTTGTTTATTTGTTTTTGTTTATTAAATAAAATAATGTGTACGCTGACCACGCTGCACCTTGGTCCTCTTCGTTCAACGGCCGTGACACAAGGAGAATATTCACAGTCCCTTACAATGTATTAGTATGAAGTCTAGTGTGGCCCCATAACCAATGTCAGTGTGGGGTTGGACTTCCTTTTGGCAGCGGCCGTGTTGTTTGTTCATGTGTTTCCAATCTCAACGATAATCACCTTCCACTCAAATTATTCCTGTAGGTTATTAACGGTGTGTATTTTAACACGATTTAGATGGTATGTTTTCGTCATTATTCAACATTTTTGTTTCTTCCTCATTGTCACACAACCTCCACTTCTCCACACTCATTCCCTCTCCTCCTCTGCCCCTCTCTCCTCCTTTCTCCCTCTCCTCCTCTCCTCCTCTCCCCCCTCCTCCTCCTCTCCTCCCTCCTCCTCTTCTCCTCTCCTCCTCTTCTCCCCTCCTCCTCTCCACCTCTCTACCTCTCCTGCTCTACTCCTCTTCTCCTCTTCTCACCCTCCACCTCTCCTCCCTCCACCTCTCCTCCTCTCCTCCCACCTCTCCTCTCTCCTCCTCTCCACCTGTCCTCCTCTCCTCCTCACCTCCTCTCCTCCTCACCTCCTCTCCTCCCACCTCTCCTCCCTCCTCCCCTCCACCTCTCCTCCTCTTCTCCTCTCCTCCCTCCTCCTCTCCTCCTCTCATCTTCTCCTCCTCTCCTCCCTCCTCCTCTCCACCTCTCCTCTCCTCCCTCCTCCTCTCCTCCCCTCCACCTCTCCTCCCTCCTCCTCTCCTCCTCTCCTCCCCTCCACCTCTCCTCCTCTCCTCCTCTCCACCTCTCCTCTCCTCTCCTCCCTCCTCCTCTCCTCCTCTCCTCCTCTCCTCCTTTCCTCCTCTCCACCTCTCCTCCCTCCTCCTCTCCTCCCTCTTCATCCTCTCCTCTTTCTCCTCCTCTCCTCCTCTCCTCCCTCTACCTCTCCTCTTCTCCTCCCTCCTCCTCTCCTCCTCTCCTCCTCTCCTCCTCTCCTCCCCTCCTCCTCTCCTCCTCTCCTCCTCTCCTCCTCTCCTCCTCTCCTCTCCTCCCCTCCTCCTCTCCTCCCACCACTGCCTCCCTCTCTATATTTAGCCGTGTCTGTGTTTCAGTGTTAACTTTGATAACCTTTCCGGTGTATCTATCTATTTCAGAATGCTCTCCCATCGTACCTGTCAACAAAATATCCTACAACGGTCACCACCTCAATCTCCTCTCCCTCCCCTGGGCGTTGGTTGTGTGGTTACCTAGTTGAAGAAATAGATTGTGTAGGGTGTGTTTGTGAGTGCGCGTGAGCTTGTGCACGAGCGTAGGTGCGTGAACAGTGCCCTTCAGAAAGTATTAAACCCCTTGACTTATTCCACAACGTGGTGTGTGTTTTCTCTCACCATATCTACACACAATACCCGTAAAATAATGACATAGTGATGTTAGAGAATGTTTTGAATGTTTTGAAAGGTAAAGAAAATGGTGGGAAAATGTTCAGAAGTGAAAGAAAACACACACACACACTACCTCACATAACACACACACACCACCTCACATAACACACACACACTACCTCACATAACACACACAAACTACCTCACATAACACACACACATGACCTCACATAACACACACACACACTACCTCACATAACACACACACACTACCTCACATAACACACACACTACCTCACATAACACACACACACTACCTCACATAACACACACACACCACCTCACATAACACACACACACTACCACACATAACACACACACACTACAACACATAACACACACACACTACCTCACATAACACACACACACTACCTCACATAACACACACACACTACCACACATAACACACACACACTACCACACATAACACACACACACTACCTCACATAACACACACACACTACCTCACATAACACACACACACTACCTCACATAACACACACACACTACCTCACATAACACACACACACCACCTCACATAACACACACACACTACCTCACATAACACACACACACCACCTCACATAACACACACACACTACCTCACATAACACACACAAACTACCTCACATAACACACACACATGACCTCACATAACACACACACACACTACCTCACATAACACACACACACTACCTCACATAACACACACACTACCTCACATAACACACACACACTACCTCACATAACACACACACACCACCTCACATAACACACACACACTACCACACATAACACACACACACTACAACACATAACACACACACACACTACCTCACATAACACACACACACTACCACACATAACACACACACACTACCACACATAACACACACACACTACCTCACATAACACACACACACTACCTCACATAACACACACACACTACCTCACATAACACACACACACTACCTCACATAACACACACACTCTACCTCACATAACACACACACACTACCTCACATAACACACACACACTACCTCACATAACACACACACACACACTACCTCACATAACACACACACACTACCTCGCATAACACACACACACTACCTCACATAACACACACACACTACCTCACATAACACACACACACCACCTCACATAACACACACACACTACCTCACATAACACACACACACCACCTCACATAACACACACACACCACCTCACATAACACACACACACTACCTCACATAACACACACACACTACCTCACATAACACACACACTACCTCACATAACACACACACTACCTCACATAACACACACACTACCTCACATAACACACACACACTACCTCACATAACACACACACACCACCTCACATAACACACACACACTACCTCACATAACACACACACACTACCTCACATAACACACACACACTACCTCACATAACACACACACACCACCTCACATAACACACACACACTACCTCACATAACACACACACACTACCTCACATAACACACACACACTACCTCGCATAACACACACACACTACCTCACATAACACACACACACTACCTCACATAACACACACACTCTACCTCGCATAACACACACACACTACCTCACATAACACACACACACTACCTCGCATAACACACACACACTACCTCACATAACACACACACACTACCTCACATAACACACACACACACTACCTCACATAACACACACACACTACCTCACATAACACACACACACTACCACACATAACACACACACACTACCACACATAACACACACACACTACCTCACATAACACACACACACTACCTCACATAACACACACACACTACCACACATAACACACACACACTACCACACATAACACACACACACTACCTCACATAACACACACACACTACCTCGCATAACACACACACACTACCTCACATAACACACACACACTACCTCACATAACACACACACTCTACCTCACATAACACACACACACTACCTCACATAACACACACACACTACCTCACATAACACACACACACTACCTCACATAACACACACACACTACCTCGCATAACACACACACACTACCTCACATAACACACACACACTACCTCACATAACACACACACACACCACCTCACATAACACACACACACACTACCTCACATAACACACACACACCACCTCACATAACACACACACACCACCTCACATAACACACACACACTACCTCACATAACACACACACACTACCTCACATAACACACACACTACCTCACATAACACACACACCACCTCACATAACACACACACTACCTCACATAACACACACACACTACCTCACATAACACACACACACCACCTCACATAACACACACACACTACCTCACATAACACACACACACTACCTCACATAACACACACACACTACCTCACATAACACACACACACCACCTCACATAACACACACACACTACCTCACATAACACACACACACTACCTCACATAACACACACACACTACCTCGCATAACACACACACACTACCTCACATAACACACACACACTACCTCACATAACACACACACTCTACCTCGCATAACACACACACACTACCTCACATAACACACACACACTACCTCACATAACACACACACACTACCTCGCATAACACACACACACTACCTCACATAACACACACACACTACCTCACATAACACACACACACTACCTCACATAACACACACACACTACCTCACATAACACACACACACTACCTCACATAACACACACACACCACCTCACATAACACACACACACTACCTCACATAACACACACACACCACCTCACATAACACACACACACTACCTCACAAAACACACACACTACCTCACATAACACACACACACTACCTCACATAACACACACACACTACCTCACATAACACACACACACTACCTCACATAACACACACACACTACCTCACATAACACACACACACTACCTCACATAACACACACACACTACCTCACATAACACACACACACTACCACACATAACACACACACACTACCTCACATAACACACACACACTACCTCACATAACACACACACACACTACCTCACATAACACACACACACTACCTCGCATAACACACACACACTACCTCACATAACACACACACACTACCTCACATAACACACACACACTACCTCGCATAACACACACACACTACCTCACATAACACACACACACTACCTCACATAACACACACACTCTACCTCACATAACACACACACACTACCTCGCATAACACACACACACACTACCTCGCATAACACACACACACTACCTCACATAACACACACACACTACCTCACAAAACAAACACACACTACCTCACATAACACATACACACTATCGAACATAACACACACACACTACCTCACATAACACACACACACCACCTCACATAACACACACACTACCTCACATAACACACACACACTACCTC
>NC_048571.1:35739614-35744614 GCF_013265735.2 Oncorhynchus mykiss
GGGGGTGGCAGGTAGCCTGGTGGTTCCTAGGCCGTCAGTGTAAAATATAATGTGTTCTTGCCTTGTTAGCCTGGTGGTTAGAGGGGGTGGCAGGTAGCCTGGTGGTTCCTAGGCCGTCACTGTAAAATATAATGTGTTCTTGCCGTGTTGGCCTGGTGGTTAGAGGTTAAATAAAACAATACAAAATAAAATAATAAAGTATATTTGAATGTTGTTCCCGTTCCTTTGCCCCGCCCCCTCAGCGGCCATCTTTGTTTCCTCCAGGGTCTTTTCCTGCACTTCGTATCACACAAAAGTCAGGCTGTGTCCGACAAGGGCACCCTATTCCCTTATATACTACTTCTGAACAGAGCCGTAACAGGTAGTGCTCAACAGTAGTACACTACAAAAGCGAACAAGGAGGCATTTGGGACACCTCGTTCCCTGGCTGTCAGAGATCCATATCTGTCCAGGTCTTTAAGAAGGAAGGTTTTTATAAACGTCTAAGTATGTTTTCTCCTGCTACTCTCTCATCTCTGATGGGACTAGCTGGAAGCGCTGGAGAGAGAGAGAGAGAGAGAGAGAGAGAGAGAGAGAGAGAGAGAGAGAGAGAGAGAGAGAGAGAGAGAGAGAGACAGAGAGAGTGGAAGATAGAGAGAGAGAGACAGAGAGAGAGAGAGGGAGAGAGAGAGAGGGAGAGAGAGAGAGAGAGACAGAGAGACAGAGAGTGAGAGAGAGAGAGAGAGAGAGAGGGAGAGAGAGAGAGAGAGAGAGAGACAGAGAGACAGAGAGTGAGAGAGAGAGAGAGAGAGAGAGAGAGAGACAGAGACAGAGGAAGATAGAGAGAGTGAGAGAGAGAGAGAGAGAGAGAGAGAGAGAGAGAGAGAGAGAGAGAGACAGAGAGAGACAGAGACAGAGAGAGACAGAGAGAGAGAGAGAGAGAGAGAGAGAGACAGAGAGAGTAAAAGAGAAAAAGTATTGATTCCACTCTTGATTTTTAAACAACCTCTATATACTGGCCCGGGGCCACTTTCATTCTGCTGCAGAGTAAAATATGACAGGCCAGCAAAACAATGCAGTTGACACCTGAAGAAAGGTCCAATTACCCAGGTCTCCCTGCTCTTACACACACATTACGATGCGTTGAGACACAGGAACTAAAGTAGTGTCTTCACACTCCACTAGCCAGACCAGTGTTTTTTTTAAAGGAAGGACTAGCGATTCGCCGTCTCTAGAGTTCTAGAGCTCCAACATTATAAAACCACCCAATCAGTTCATTCCAAAGACGTTGTTGCTATGAGCCCCTCAAAACTCATCTCTGCACCTCAAAAGCCAGTTCCAATGATGTTGTTTTTTTCAATGTTCCCTTCTAATTAGGGACAGATTCAGAGCTGGCACACCAGCTAGGGGCGGTTCATTATGAGGTAGAACAGAAAACCAGTAGGCTCCGGCCCTCGTAGGGTAAGAGGTGAAAAAACTCTGCCGTAAACTGTCATAAAGACATCGTTGTGTAAACTTTGTAAATCGTCTCAAAGTTTTTTTTAAAAAGCGTAATTCATAAAAGTTACATTCAGTGAAGATGAACGCAGAAATGAACAGCTGTACTTTCCTCAAAATGGCTGCCTGTCACATGTCCACACAAAACAATCGTGTTCTCAAAATGGCTGCCTGTCACATGTCCACACAAAACAATCGTGTTCTCAAAATGGCTGCCTGTCACATGTCCACACAAAACAATCGTGTTCTCAAAATGACTGCTTGTCACATGTCCACACAAAACAATCGTGTTCTCAAAATGACTGCCTGTCAGATGTCCACACAAAACAATCGTGTTCTCAAAATGACTGCCTGTCAGATGTCCACAAAACCAATTTTTTTTTTTTGTATTACCGTCAATTGAACTTGGTTCAAAGTTCACACCGTTAGATCTCACTTTCTCTGCGATGTCATTGCACTTTCACAAATGATAACTTAACTGGCAAGCAGATGGTTGATCCAGGATCCTCTCCTGAGTTTATCTGTCAACTCCATGTTGACTGATCAGTGCTGAGTGTCTCTGTCAACTCCATGTTGACTGACCAGTGCTGTGTTTCTCTGTCAACTCCATGTTGACTGACCAGTGCTGAGTTTATCCGTCAACTCCTTGTTGACTGACCAGTGCTGAGTGTCTCTGTCAACTCCATGTTGACTGACCAGTGCTGTGTTTCTCTGTCAACTCCATGTTGACTGACCAGTGCTGAGTTTTTCTGTCAACTCCATGTTGACTGACAGGTGCTGAGTTTCTCTGTCAACTCAATGATGACTGACAGGTGCTGAGTTTCTCTGTCAACTCCATGTTGACTGACAGGTGCTGAGTTTCTCTGTCAACTCTATGTTGACTGACAGGTGCTGAGTTTCTCTGTCAACTCCATGTTGACTGACAGGTGCTGAGTTTCTCTGTCAACTGAGGATTATAGCGTCCTGAGGGTTGTGGGATTGTCTGTCCTGAGGGTTGTGTAGGGTTGTCTGTCCTGAGGGTGTTAGGGTTGTCTGTCCTGAGGGTTGTAGCGTCCTGAGGGTTGTGGGGTTGTCTGTCCTGAGGGTTGTAGGGTCCTGAGGGTTGTGGGGTTGTCTGTCCTGAGGGTTGTAGGGTCCTGAGGGTTGTGGGGTTGTCTGTCCTGAGGGTTGTAGGGTCCTGAGGGTTGTTGGGTTGTCTGTCCTGAGGGTTGTGGGGTTGTCTGTCCTGAGGGTTGTGGGGTTGTCTGTCCTGAGGGTTGTGGGATTGTCTGTCCTGAGGGTTATGGGGTTGTCTGTCCTGAGGGTTGTGTAGGGTTGTCTGTCCTGAGGTTTGTAGGGTCCTGAGGGTTGTGGGGTTGTCTGTCCTGAGGGTTGTGGGGTTGTCTGTCCTGAGGGTTGTGGGGTTGCCTGTCCTGAGGATTGTCTGTCCTGAGGGTTTTCTGTCCTGAGGGATGTAGGGTTGTCTGTCCTGAGGGTTGTCTGTCCTGAGGGTTGTAGAGTTGTCTGTCCTGGTGGTTGTAGGGTTGTCTGTCCTGAGGGTTGCGGGGTTGTCTGTCCTGAGGGTTGTAGGGTTGTCTGTCCCGAGAGTTGTCTGTCTTGAGGGTTGTGGGGGTCCTGAGGGTTGTGGGGTTGTATGCACTGAGGGTTGTAGGGTCCCGAGGGGTGTGGGGTTGTCTGTCCTGAGGATTATAGGGTCCTGATGGTTGTAGGGTTGTCTGTCCTGAGGGTTGTAGGGTTGTCTGTCCTGAGGATTGTCTGTCTTGAGGGTTGTAGGGTCCTGAGGGTTGTGGGGTTGTCTGTCCTGACGGTTGTAGGGTCTGTCCTGAGGGTTGTCTGTCCTGAGGGTTGTAGGGTTGTAGGGTCCTGAGGGTTGTGGGGTTGTCTGTCCTGAGGGTTGTAGGGTTGTCTGTCCTGAGGGTTGTAGGGTTGTCTGTCCTGAGGGTTGTAGGGTTGTCTGTCCTGAGGATTGTATATTGTCTGTCCTGAGGGTTGTGGGGTTGTCTGTCCTGAGGGTTGTCTGTCCTAAGGGTATTAGGGTTGTCTGTCCTGACGGTTGTCTGTCCTGAGGTTTGTGGGGTTGCCTGTCCTGAGGGTTGTAGGGTTGCCTGTCCTGAGGGTTGTCTGTCATGAGGGTTTTCTGTCGTGAGTGTTGTCTGTCCTGAGGGTTGTCTGTCCTGAAGGTTGTAGGGTTGTCTGTCCTGAGGGTTGTCTGTCCTCAGGGTTGTCTGTCCTGAGGGTTGTCTGTCCTCAGGGTTGTCTGTCCTGAGGGTTGTCTGTCCTGAGGGTTGTCTGTCCTGAGGGTTGCAGGGTTGTCTGTCCTGAGTGTTGTCTGTCCTGAGGGTTGTCTGTCCTGAGGGTTGTCTGTCCTCAGGGTTGTCTGTCCTGAGGGTTGTCTGTCCTCAGGGTTGTCTGTCCTGAGGGTTGTCTGTCCTGAGGGTTGTCTGTCCTGAGGGTTGCAGGGTTGTCTGTCCTGAGTGTTGTCTGTCCTGAGGGTTGTCTGTCCTGAGGGTTGTAGGGTTGTCTGTCCTGAGGGTTGTCTGTCCTGAGGGTTGTCTGTCCTGAGGGTTTTCTGTCCTGAGGGTTGTAGGGTTGTCTGTCCTGAGTGTTGTCTGTCCTGAGGGTTGTCTGTCCTGAAGGTTGTAGGGTTGTCTGTCCTGAGGGTTGTCTGTCCTCAGGGTTGTCTGTCCTGAGGGTTGTCTGTCCTCAGGGTTGTCTGTCCTGAGGGTTGTCTGTCCTGAGGGTTGTCTGTCCTGAGGGTTGCAGGGTTGTCTGTCCTGAGTGTTGTCTGTCCTGAGGGTTGTCTGTCCTGAGGGTTGTCTGTCCTCAGGGTTGTCTGTCCTGAGGGTTGTCTGTCCTCAGGGTTGTCTGTCCTGAGGGTTGTCTGTCCTGAGGGTTGTCTGTCCTGAGGGTTGCAGGGTTGTCTGTCCTGAGTGTTGTCTGTCCTGAGGGTTGTCTGTCCTGAGGGTTGTAGGGTTGTCTGTCCTGAGGGTTGTCTGTCCTGAGGGTTGTCTGTCCTGAGGGTTTTCTGTCCTGAGGGTTGTAGGGTTGTCTGTCCTGAGTGTTGTCTGTCCTGAGGGTTGTCTGTCCTGAGGGTTGTAGGGTTGTCTGTCCTGAGGGTTGTCTGTCCTGAGGGTTGTCTGTCCTGAGGGTTGTCTGTCCTGAGGGTTGTCTGTCCTGAGGGTTGTAGGGTTGTCTGTCCTGAGGGTTGTCTGTCCTGAGTGTTGTCTGTCCTGAGGGTTTTCTGTCCTGAGGGTTGTAGGGTTGTCTGTCCTGAGGGTTGTCTGTCCTGAGGGTTGTCTGTCCTGAGGGTTTTCTGTCCTGAGGGTTGTAGGGTTGTCTGTCCTGAGTGTTGTCTGTCCTGAGGGTTGTCTGTCCTGAGGGTTGTAGGGTTGTCTGTCCTGAGGGTTGTCTGTCCTCAGGGTTGTCTGTCCTGAGGGTTGTCTGTCCTCAGGGTTGTCTGTCCTGAGGGTTGTCTGTCCTCAGGGTTGTCTGTCCTGAGGGTTGTCTGTCCTCAGGGTTGTCTG
>NC_048571.1:35749614-35754614 GCF_013265735.2 Oncorhynchus mykiss
TGGGTCAACAGTAGTGTACCGTGTAGAGAGTGTGAACAGGGGAACCTCTTGGAACGCAGCCTGTCTTTACCTTCCTCAACAGTCAGACAGTCAGAAGAACAGGAACAGAGCTGCTCCCCAAAAGGCTTGGACACCTCTGTCAGCCCTGCGCAAACCCTATATGTGTATGAGTGTGTGTGTGTGTGTGTGTGTGTGTGTGTGTGTGTGTGTGTGTGTGTGTGTGTGTGTGTGTGTGTGTGTGTGTGTCAGGCCCTGTAGAAGGTATGGTGTTCACTCGACAAGAAAAGCCTAGACAGCAACTACTGTTATAAGGACGTCCACTGTTTCCACTGTCCTGTTAACACTGGAGAACAGACAGAGATGTATGAGTACAATACATACTGTTTCTACTGTCCTGTTAACACTGGAGAACAGACAGAGATGTATGAGTACAATA
This sequence comes from Oncorhynchus mykiss, assembly GCF_013265735.2. Classification (NCBI taxonomy): domain Eukaryota; kingdom Metazoa; phylum Chordata; class Actinopteri; order Salmoniformes; family Salmonidae; genus Oncorhynchus; species Oncorhynchus mykiss. The sequence goes on from NC_048571.1 coordinate 35,750,051, forward strand.
CAGTTTCTACTGTCCTGTTAACACTGGAGAACAGACAGAGATGTATGGGTACAATACTGTTTCTACTGTCCTGTTAACAGTGGAGAACAGACAGAGATGTATGAGTACAATACAATACTGTTTCTACTGTCCTGTTAACACTGGTGAACAGACAGAGATGTATGAGTACAATACTGTTTCTACTGTCCTGTTAACACTGGAGAACAGACAGAGATGTATGAGTACAATACAATACTGTTTCTACTGTCCTGTTAACACTGGAGAACAGACAGAGATGTATGAGTACAATACAATACTGTTTCTACTGTCCTGTTAACACTGGAGAACAGACAGAGATGTATGAGTACAATACAATACTGTTTCTACTGTCCTATTAACACTGGAGAACAGACAGAGATGTATGAGTACAATACAATACTGTTTCTACTGTCCTGTTAACACCGGAGAACAGACAGAGATGTATGAGTACAATACATACTGTTTCTACTGGCCTGTTAACACTTGAGAACAGACAGAGATGTATGAGTACAATACAGTTTCTACTGTCCTGTTAACACTGGTGAACAGTCAGAGATGTATGAGTGCAATACAATACTGTTTCTACTGTCCTGTTAACACAGGAGAACATTCAGCGATGTATGAGTACCATACATACTGTTTCTACTGTCCTGTTAACACTGGAGAACAGACAGAGATGTATGAGTACAATACAATACTGTTTCTACTGTCCTGTTAACACTGGAGAACAGACAGAGATGTATGAGTACAATACAATACTGTTTCTACTGTCCTGTTAACACTGGAGAACAGACAGAGATGTATGAGTACAATACAATACTGTTTATACTGTCCTGTTAACACTGGAGAACAGACAGAGATGTATGAGTACAATACATACTGTTTCTACTGTCGTGTTAACACTGGAGAACAGACAGAGATGTATGAGTACAATACAATACTGTTTCTACTGTCCTGTTAACACTGGAGCAAAGACAGAGATGTATGAGTACAATACATACTGTTTCTACTGTCAACACCTAGAATTGTATCAAATCTCTAGCCAGTACCCAGTTCTTCTACTTTTGACATGTAGTTAAAATGCTCTGAATGAGGAACGACGGGAACATATTGACGCTCATACCCAGAATCGTTTCATGTGCCTATTTTCAAAAGATAAAGCTAACAAAATGAATAACTTCATAGTTAAGAACATTATAAGCATCAAAATGAAACATATTCTACAATAACAAATATCACTTCCTTATAACACAACCAATATAATTTCCTTATAACCAATATCACTTCCTTAAAACACAACCAATATCACTTCCTTAAAACCAATATCACTTCCTTATAACCAATATCACTTCCTTAAAACCAATATCACTTCCTTATAACACAACCAATATCACTTCCTTAAAACACAACCAATATCACTTCCTTATAACACAACCAATATCACTTCCTTAAAACACAACCAATATCACTTCCTTAAAACCAATATCACTTCCTTATAACCAATATCACTTCCTTAAAACCAATATCACTTCCTTATAACACAACCAATATCACTTCCTTAAAACACAACCAATATCACTTCCTTATAACACAACCAATATCACTTCCTTAAAACACAACCAATATCACTTCCTTAAAACCAATATCACTTCCTTATAACCAATATCACTTCCTTATAACCAATATCACTTCCTTATAACACAACCAATATCACTTCCTTAAAACACAACCAATATCACTTCCTTAAAACACAACCAATATCACTTCCTTAAAACACAACCAATATCACTTCCTTAAAACCAATATCACTTCCTTATAACCAATATCACTTCCTTATAACCAATATCACTTCCTTATAACACAACCAATATCACTTCCTTATAACCAATATCACTTCCTTAAAACACAACCAATATCACTTCCTTATAACCAATATCACTTCCTTAAAACACAACCAATATCACTTCCTTATAACCAATATCACTTCCTAATATCACAACCAATATCACTTCCTTAAAACACAACCAATATCACAAACAATATCACTTCCTTATAACCAATATCACTTCCTTATAACCAATATCACTTCCTTAAAACACAACCAATATCACTTCCTTAAAACACAACCAATATCAATTCCTTAAGGATATGGCAGACATATGCCCCCTTTGGAGAGATTGGGTACCCCTAGTAAACTGGAAAAAAATATTATTGGATAGAAAACACTCTAAAGATTCTAAAACCGTTGGAATTATGTCTGTAAGTATAGCAGAACTCACAGGGCAGGCATTCTTCCAAACTAGTTTTTGTGGCCATGAAAGTTGGAGCAACTTTGACGTCATGGCCCCCACCCTTCCCAACCAGTTATGATTCTGGTTGGGAAGGGACTTTCTATCTCTTCCGCTAGATGTCCTCTTTCAGTAGAGCTTTGAATCGTTCAAATCCCGCGAGAATTGACCCTATGGGAGTGAAATTAGTGCGTGCCACGAGAAAATAGGTTGTGCGTAGGGGCGCGAATTGGTCCCAGCCATTCCTTTGTTCCAGCACTCAAGAGAAGGGCAGACGATGGCAGATTGAATTGAAGTTTGTTTTGCGTGTCTAAAACATCATAAAGCTTGCTTCTGCACTTAGTTTGACCTGTTTAGTCGACATATAATATGTAATTTTGAAGTTTTGATGCGCAACTTTTCCGGACCAGAGGACGTTTTGGGTGCATTTCAGCTGATGTTATTAGCAGTAGCTAATACAAAGACGCAAGACTTGAAACCAAACGATGTATTGGGTAAGTATGAAGCCTTCCAGAACATTCTGAACGAAGACCATCGAAGGTAAGGGAATATTTATGCTTAAATCTGTGTTTCTGTTGACTCCAACATTACGTAGAAATGTAGCTTGGAACTGAGCGCCGTCTCAGCATATTGAATAGTGTGCGATTTCTGTAACGTTAAAAATAAATCTAACAAAGCGGTTGCATAAAGAAGCAGTGTATCTTTCTAACTATATGTAGAACATGTATATTTAGTCAAAGTTTATGATGTCTATTTACGTTATCTTGCCGCGCTACCTAGATTTCCTGCGGGCATTTTTGAGTAATTTCTGGACGTGAACTCACTGTAAATGGACATTTATGGATATAAATGGCATATTATTGAAAAAAAAAATGTACTGTGTAACATGTCATATTACTGTCATCTGATGAAGATTTTCAAAAGGTTAGTGAGCGATTTATTTTTTAATCCTGCGTTTGTTGATTGCATGTTTTGGCTATTCAAATGAGCTGTGTCTGGTGGTGGTTTGACATATATATGTGCTATGTTTTCGCCGTAAAACATTTTAGAAATCTTGCTGGCTAGATGAACAAGGTGTTTATCTTTCATTTGAGCTATTGGACTTGTTAATGTGTGGAGGTTAAATATTTTTAAGAATATTTTTGCGTTCCATGCGCCGCCGTTTCAGCTGAACGTGGGAGGGTTGATTCCCAATTGGGAACCAGTATCGTAGACAGGTTAAAACACAACCAATATCACTTCCTTAAAACACAACCAATATCACTTCCTTATAACCAATATCACTTCCTTATAACCAATATCACTTCCTTATAACACAACCAATATCACTTCCTTATAACACAACCAATATCACTTCCTTATAACACAACCAATATCACTTCCTTATAACACAACCAATATCACTTCCTTATAACACAACCAATATCACTTCCTTAAAACACAACCAATATCACTTCCTTATAACACAACCAATATCACTTCCTTAAAACACAACCAATATCACTTCCCTAAAACACAACCAATATCACTTCCTTATAACCAATATCACTTCCTTATAACCAATATCACTTCCTTATAACACAACCAATATCACTTCCTTAAAACACAACCAATATCACTTCCTAAAAACACGACCAATATTGGAACAATCTTCAGAATCCATCGGTAGATTGGTCCACATGGAAAACATTTTAAGGAAGTAGAAACCTGTAAATTGACTTGGTAACAGGAAATACATGTATTGAAAATCAACAAAGTAATGGACTGACTAATAACTGACTCAAATAAAGGCAACTTAGACGTTAAATATCACTACATTTTTTACAATTTGAGATCTTTTGGACACCAGAGCAAACGTGAGGGCATCTTACTTTAGTCAGAAAACAATGTTCATATGACAAGGAAGATATATAAAAAGAAACTTACAGAGAGACTTTCCAACTGAAAATTCTCCCCTAGAAACAAATATAAACTAATTGGAAACAAACATTTTTAAATAACTGCCGTTGGCACAAGATGGAGAGAAAGTTGAAGCATCACTAGCAAAATTACAGTTAACGTACTAAAATGTACTGTCCTGTGGTGGAGGAAATGATGAAGGTAATGGGGCCCAGGTGTGAATCATAATGATGAGTGCCAAGTGCGCGTATTGGTGACTTCCAGGTGTGCGTAATGATGAATCCCAGGACCGGTGGTACGACGTCGCCAGAGTACTAACGGGGAGGAGGGGAGGAGCCACTCCTCATTGTTACGCGCAC
>NC_048571.1:35757114-35759614 GCF_013265735.2 Oncorhynchus mykiss
TTCTCTCCCCTCTGTCTGTCTCTCTCTGTCTCTCTCTCGGTCTCTCTCGCTCTCTCTCTCTCTCTCTCTCTCTCTCCTTTTTCTGTCTGTTCTCTCTCAACCCTCCCCCCTCTCTCTCTCTCTGTCTCTCTCTCTCTCTCTCTGTCTCTGTCTCTCTCTCTCCTTTTTCTGTCTGTTTCTCTCCCCTCTGTCTGTCTCTGTCTCTGTCTCTCTCTCTCTCTCTCTCTCTCTCTCTCTCTCTCTCTCTCTCTCTCTCTCTCTCTCTCTCTCTCTCTCTCTCATCCCTCATCTCTTTCTTTATTCTGTCTCTCTGTCGTCCTTTTTCCTTAAGTCTCTCTCATCGTCTCTCTCACTCTTCCTTCCACATACACACACACACACACACACACACACACACACACACACACACACACACACACACACACACACACACACACACACACACTCCACTCACTGGAGAGACAAACAGCTGCATGCTTTGATTAAAACAGAGCTAGGTAAACACACACACAAAGAGAGGGAGGTGAGAGAGAGGGGGAGCTGAGAGCGACAGAGAGAGAGCGAGAGAAGGGGGGGGGGGTGGGAGAGAGGCAAATTACACCTGTAGGTAAATCGTTAATGCGTGGCTGTGATATCAATCATCTCTGGACTAGTGGAGCCAAAATGTGGCACTCCTTCATCAGAAGTGATGTTGTTCCACCTGTGTACCAGCTGCACCTGCTTCAAGTGATGCTCCATGTATGTAGCTGGAGGGTCATCTATTACACCACTTGAGTGGCAGGTCATTCAATTAGCTACAACACGACAGAGTTCATTACAGCCACAGTCTGGAGTTTGTGTTTCGGCCCAACAGCAGCCCGTTGCTATAGGTACCCCCCAAGAAAAGAAAAAAGGTGATATCTAGAACCTATAGCGGTTATTCAGCTGTTCCTCATAGGAAATCCAGGTAGAATCCTTTTTGGTTCCAGGTAGAATCCTTTTTGGTTCCAGGTAGAATCCTTTTTGGTTCCAGGTAGAATCCTTTTTGGTTCCAGGTAGAATCCTTTTTGGTTCCAGGTAGAATCCTTTTTGGTTCCAGGTAGAATCATTTTTGGTTCCAGGTAGAATCCTATTTGGTTCCAGGTTAAACCCTTTTGGGTTTAGAACCCTTTCCAGAGAGGGTAGTACCTGAAACCAAAAAGCGTGTGTTGTTGTAGTGTAATCCAGTGTTGGAGTAGTGTGTTCCCTTCTAAACAGTAGTGTTCCCTTCTAAACAGTAGTGTGTTCCCTTCCTTCTAAACAGTAGTGTGTTCCCTTCCTTCTAAACAGTAGTGTGTTCCCTTCTAAACAGTAGTGTTCCCTTCTAAACAATAGTGTGTTCCGATCTTGGAGTATTGTGTTCCGATCTTGGAGTAGTGTGTTCCAATGTTTGCAGTGTGTTCCAATGCTGAAGGACTGTTAGTTAGGTTAGCTAGACTTCTCCCCAGGACCGTGCTTAGTGCGAAACTCAGTAAGCAGGCCTCTGACAGTGTGACTAAATGCTGTGTGTGTTGCCGGTCGCTCCCTGGCCCGTCTTTAACTAATCCTACCATTCAACGCCAAAGAAAATCACCTCCAACCACCTACACATCTGCTCCTGGAGCGTGGCTACACAGTGTGGCTAAACATGCTACCTTTCAGTGGTAGAGGGAGTATGAGGATGTAGTGGAGGCTGGTAGTGGTAGAGGTAGTATGAGGATGTAGTGGAGGGTGGAAGTGGTAGAGGATGTAGTGGAGGGTGGTTTTGGTAGAGGTAGTATGAGGATGTAGTGGAGGGTGGGGGTGGTAGAGGTAGCATGAGGATGTAGTGGAGGGTGGTAGTGATAGAGGTAGTATGAGGATGTAGTGGAGGGTGGTGGTGGTAGAGGTAGTATGAGGATGTAGTGGAGGGTGGTAGAGGTAGTATGAGGATGTAGTGGAGGGAGGTAGTGGTAGAGGTAGTATGAGGATATAGTGGAGGGTGGTAGTGGTAGAGGTAGTATGAGGATGTAGTGGAGGGTGGTAGAGGTAGTATGAGGATGTAGTGGAGGGTGGTAGAGGTAGTATGAGGATGTAGTGGGGGGTGGTAGTGATAGAGGTAGTATGAGGATGTAGTGAAGGGTGGTAGTGGTAGAGGTAGTATGAGGATGTAGTGAAGGGTGGTAGAGGTAGTGTGAGGATGTATTGAAGGGTGGTAGTGGTAGTATGAGGATGTAGTGAAGGGTGGTAGTGGTAGAGGTAGTATGAGGATGTAGTGGAGGGTGGTATTGATAGAGGTAGTATGAGGATGTAGTGAAGGGTGGTAGTGGTAGAGGTAGTATGAGGATGTAGTGGAGGGTGGTAGTGGTAGAGGTAGTATGAGGATGTAGTGAAGGGTGGTAGAGGTAGTATGAGGATGTAGTGAAGGGTGGTAGTGGTAGTATGAGGATGTAGTGGAGGGTGGGGGTGGTAGAGGTAGTATGAGGATGTAGTGGAGGGAGGTGGTGGTAGAGGTAGTATGAGG
>NC_048571.1:35764614-35777114 GCF_013265735.2 Oncorhynchus mykiss
ACAGTCATCCCCAACGCCGGTCAGTCATCCCCAAAGCCAGTCAGTCATCCCCAAAGCCAGTCAGTCATCCCCAAAGCCAGTCAGTCATCCCCAACGCCAGTCAGTCATCCCCAAAGCCAGTCAGTCATCCCCAACGCCGGTCAGTCATCCCCAACGCCAGTCAGTCATCCCCAACGCCGGTCAGTCATCCCCAACGCCGGTCAGTCATCCCCAAAGCCGGTCAGTCATCCCAAACGCCGGTCAGTCATCCTCAAAGCCGGTCAGTCATCCTCAAAGCCAGTCAGTCATCCCCAACGCCGGTCAGTCATCCCCAACGCCGGTTAGTCATCCCCAAAGCCGGTCAGTCATCCCAAACGCCGGTCAGTCATCCTCAAAGCCGGTCAGTCATCCTCAAAGCCAGTTAGTCATCCCCAACGCCGGTCAGTCATCCCCAAAGCCGGTCAGTCATCCTCAAAGCCAGTCAGTCATCCCCAACGCCAGTCAGTCATCCCCAACGCCGGTCAGTCATCCCCAACGCCGGTCAGTCATCCCCAACGCCGGTCAGTCATCCCCAACGCCGGTTAGTCATCCCCAACGCCGGTTAGTCATCCCCAACGCCGGTCAGTCATCCCCAAAGCCAGTCAGTCATCCCCAAAGCCAGTCAGTCATCCCCAATGCCGGTCCGTCATCCCCAACACCGGTCAGTCATCCCCAACGCCGGTCAGTCATCCCCAACGGCGGTCAGTCATCCCCAACGCCATTCAGTCATCCCGAAAGCCATTCAGTCATCCCCAAAGCCAGTCAGTCATCCCCAACGCCAGTCAGTCATCCCCAACGCCAGTCAGTCATCCCCAACGCCAGTCAGTCATCCCCAACGCCAGTCAGTCATCCCCAACGCCAGTCAGTCATCCCCAACGCCAGTCAGTCATCCCCAACGCCAGTCAGTCAAAGCCTAGCATCTCATTGACTCAGTCTGAATCTAAATTTAAACAATATGTAGTGCACTACTTTCACCTAGGACCCTGAGATTGCTGGAACACTATCCCCTATGTAGTGCACTACTTTCACCTCGGAGCTGTAGGGTGCTGGAACCCCATTCCCAATGTAGTGCACTACTTTCAACCTAGGACCCTTAGTGTGCCATTTCATCTGTCTCCAGTATCATCATTCCTGTGATGGCAGCAGCAGTATAATCTAATAGCAGAATTCTGTTGGCCTAATGTTCATTTCTCAAACACATGTGCTTTATCGTTGCTAGGCCTCCCAGCATCACACTATATAGACATTATTCAAATAGGGAGTGTTGTTGCTCAATAAACACTGACTGGGGGCTTTTGGTAGGAACAAGAGAGTAAATTCCCTTTAGTGTTGTGACCTTGTGTTGTTACCAGCTACACTGAATAACCAGCAGCTCTACGGAATAACAAGCAGCTCTACTGAATAACCAGCAGCTCTACTGAATAACCAGCAGCTCTACGGAATAACCAGCAGCTCTACTGAATAACCAGCAGCTCTACTGAATAACCAGCAGCTCTACGGAATAACCAGCAGCTCTACTGAATAACCAGCAGCTCTACTGAATAACCAGCAGCTCTACTGAATAACCAGCAGCTCTACTGAATAACCAGCAGCTCTACTGAATAACCAGCAGCTCTACTGTATAACCAGCAGCTCTACTGTATAACCAGCAGCTCTACTGAATAACCAGCAGCTCTACTGAATAACCAGCAGCTCTACTGAATAACCAGCAGCTCTACTGCATAACCAGCAGCTCTACTGAATAACCAGCAGCTCTACTGTATAACCAGCAGCTCTACTGAATAACCAGCAGCTCTAGAGAATAACCAGCAACTCTACTGAATAACCAGCAGCTCTACTGAATAACCAGCAGCTCTACTGAATAACCAGCAGCTCTACTGTATAACCAGCAGCTCTACTGAATAACCAGCAGCTCTACTGAATAACCAGCAGCTCTACGGAATAACCAGCAGCTCTACTGAATAACCAGCAGCTCTACAGAATAACCAGCAGCTCTACTGTATAACCAGCAGCTCTACTGAATAACCAGCAGCTCTACTGAATAACCAGCAGCTCTACGGAATAGCCAGCAGCTCTACTGAATAGCCAGCAGCTCTACTGAATAGCCAGCAGCTCTACTGAATAACCAGCAGCTCTACTGAATAACCAGCAGCTCTACCGAATAACCAGCAGCTCTACTGAATAACCAGCAGCTCTACCGATAGGTTCCATCAACTGCCTCCCAACACAACAATTGATTTTCAGGGGGTCTGACTCTCCTCTCAACCACATGCTGTTGTTCCCTAATCCCTGTATTTACTTAAAGTGTTTATTGTACCTGCTATTAGACAGATGATGTTGAAATATAATATGTAAATAATCCAATCCTCCATGCTAACAGTACGCTGTTTGACTACTTCCCACACAGATATTCCCACTCCCATGTTATTTTTTATTGCGTGTCGCCGGGGTAGAGAATTACCTCAGGGGCAATCGGTTTTATGCCCAGTTTTGACGGGGGAAAAGAGGAAAATGACACCTTCTTTAAGTCTCATGGACGTGAAGCTAAACCTCTCATAGGGATACTGTAGGGGACGGACTAAGCCGTGCGTCCATTCACATGTACACGCTGAGTTGAATCTCTTGCGAACGTTGCTAGAGACACACTTTGGCAAGCTCTCTGCGCTTTCATGTACTGTGTCATGTTACCCAACATGAGAGTTAGCTCTACCACAAACGGCACCATGCCCCCTTTACACAATCCACTACTTTAGACCACAACCCTGTGGGCAACTCCCTATGTTCTCCATTTCAGACGTAGTGCACTTTAAAGGGGAAGAGGATGCCTTTTGGGATACACATTAGATGGGTTATCCATAGAGCTGAGTGGGGATGACATCTATTGGGGCTGAGTCGGGTTCACCATACATCAGAGATGATATATATTGGGAATGAGTGAAGTTAGCCATATATCAGAGATGATATATATTGGGGCGGAGAAGAGTTCACCACATATCAGAGATGATATATATTGGGAATGAGTGAAGTTCACCATATATCAGAGATTATATATATTGGGGCGGAGTAGAGTTCACCATACATCATAGATGATATCTATTTGGGCTGAGTGGGGTTCACCATACATCAGAGATTATATATATTGGGGCTGAGTGGGGTTCACCATACATCAGAGATGATATATATTGGGGCTGAGTGGGGTTCACCATACATCAGAGATGATATATATTGGCGCTGAGTGGGGTTCACCATACATCAGAGATTATATATATTGGGGCTGAGTTCACCATATATTTCATTCTCCTCCTCCTCTTCTACTCTCTGGCTGCAATCCAGCCCTCCCTTGCTGTTTCTGTTCTGAGATTAACTTAATCAATGGAGGCTCTGGAGTTATTGACCCCCGAGCCAGCTGGTCACAAAGTGTCAACAGTAGACCCCACTGCTCTCATTTCAGCTTGGACCTTTTCTCTCTCTCTCTATCTCTCTGTCTCTATCTCTTTTGTATGTCTCCATCTCTCTGTCTCTATCTCTTTTGTCTGTCTCCATCTCTCTCTCTCTCTCTCTCTCTGTCTCTCTCTCTTTCTCTCTCTCTCTGTCTCTCTCTCTCTCTCTCTTCCTCCTTCTCTCTCTCTTTTTCTCTTCCTCGTTCTCTCTCTCTCCCTCCTTCTCTCTCTCTCTCCCTCCTCCCTCTCTCTCCCTCCTTCTCTCTCTCTCTCTCTCCCTCCTTCTCTCTCTCTCTCCCTCCTCCCTCTCTCTCCCTCCTTCTCTCTCTCTCTCTCCCTCCTTCTCTCTCTCTCCCTCCTTCTCTCTCTCTCTCCCTCCCTCTCTCTCTCTCCCTCCTCTCTCTCTCTCCCTCCTTCTCTCTCTCCCTCCTTCTCTCTCTCTCTCCCTCCTCTCTCTCTCTCTCCCTCCTCTCTCTCTCTCTCCCTCCTCTCTTTCCCTCTCTCCTTCTCTCTCTCTCTGTGTCTCAGGCTGTTGACACTGTGTTCCTATCCATCATTGTAATCCATATTTAATAACTCGTAACTCCTCCCATGCCCGGAGAAGATGGTACTCTGGTGTTGGTATATGATGTGTTGTGTAGTAATAACCAGTCATGTATTGTATATCGTGTAATACAGAGGAAAGACAGTGCCAAAGGGTTTTGAAGTGTGTATTGCTCTGTATTGGAAAACCAAGGCCTTACCCTGGCTAACCTGAAGAGCAGTATAGCTAGTTCAATGTGTTTTTCCTCAATGATTATGCCCGATGGGTTTTAGTGAAAGTGCGTTTCTGAGATCGACTGAACCTACTCTCATCCTCCAACCGTCCACTACCACAGCCAGTCCAGAGTCACATGTCTACCTCATCACCAAGCTGCTGGAGATCTACATAGACATGCTAGAATCTCATCACCAAGCTGCTGGAGATCTACATAGACATGTTAGAATCTCATCACCAAGCTGCTGGAGATCTACATGGACATGCTAGAATCTCATCACCAAGCTGATCTAGATCTCCATAGACATGCTAGAATCTCATCACCAAGCTGATCTAGATCTCCATAGACATGCTAGAATCTCATCACCAAGCTGATCTAGATCTCCATAGACATGCTAGAATATCATCACCAAGCTGATCTAGATCTACATAGACATGCTATAATCTCATCATCAAGCTGATCTAGATTAACATAGATATGCTAGAATCTCATCACCAAGCTGATCTAGATCTCCATAGACATGCTAGAATCTCATCACCAAGCTGATCTAGATTAACAGAGACATGCTAGAATCTCATCACCAAGCTGATCTAGATCTACATAGATATGCTAGAATCTCACCACCAAGCTGATCTAGATCTCCATAGACATGTTAGAATCTGATGGCAATAATGTGATGGTAACTGACCGACAGCAGAGGAGAAAGATCTAGAAATAACAGAACAGTACATTACAGTACAGTACAGTATAGTACAGTACAGTACAGTACAGTATAGTACAGAGCAGTACAGTACAGAACAGTACAGTAGGGTACAGTACAGAACAGCAGGGTACAGTACAGAACAGCAGGGTACAGTACAGTAGAGTACAGTATAGTACAGTACAGTACAGTGCAGTACAGTATAGTACAGTACAGTACAGTACAGTACAGAACAGTACAGTACAGAACAGTAGGGTACAGTAGGGTACAGTAAAGAACAGTAGGGTACAGTACAGAACAGTAGGGTACAGTACAGAAGGGTGCAGTACAGTAGGCTACAGTACAGTACAGTAGGGTACAGTACAAAACAGTACAGTAGGGTACAGTACAGTAGGGTACAGTACAGTAGGGTACAGTACAGTAGGGTACAGTACAGAGCAGTAGGGTACAGTACTAAACAGTACAGTACAGTAGGGTACAGTATAGTAGGGTACAGTACAGTACGGTACAGTACAGTAGGGTACAGTACAGTACAGTAGGGTACAGTACAGACCAGTAGGGTACAGTACTAAACAGTACAGTACAGTAGGGTACAGTATAGTAGGGTACAGTACAGTACGGTACAGTACAGTACTAAACAGTACAGTACAGTAGGGTACAGTATAGTAGGGTACAGTACAGTACGGTACAGTACAGTACTAAACAGTACAGTACAGTAGGGTACAGTATAGTAGGGTACAGTACAGTACGGTACAGTACAGTAGGGTACAGTACAGACCAGTAGGGTACAGTACATTAGGGTACAGTACAGAACAGTAGGGTACTGTACAGAACAGTAGGGTACTGTGCAGTACAGTAGGGTACAGTACAGTAGGGTACAGTACAGAACAGTAGGGTACTGTACAGAACAGTAGGGTACTGTGCAGTACAGTAGGGTACAGTACAGTAGGTGTACAGTACAGTAGGGTACAGTACAGTAGGGTACTGTACAGAACAGCAGGGTACACTACAGTACAGTAGGGTACAGTACAGAACAGTAGGGTACTGTGCAGTACAGTAGGGTACAGTACAGTAGGGTACAGTACAGTAGGGTACAGTACAGAACAGCAGGGTACACTACAGTACAGTAGGGTACAGTACAGAACAGTAGGGTACTGTGCAGTACAGTAGGGTACAGTACAGTAGGGTACAGTACAGTAGGGTACTGTACAGAACAGCAGGGTACACTACAGTACAGTAGGGTACAGTACAGTACAGTAGGGTACAGTACATTAGGGTACAGTACAGAACAGAACAGAACAGTAGGGAGAGTACAGTACAGTAGGGAGAGTACAGTACAGTACAGGACATAACAGTACAGTAGGAAGAGTACAGTACAGTACAGGACAGTTCAGAACAGTAGGGAGAGTACAGTACAGTAGGGTACAGTACAGTACAGTACATTACAGCTAAACTGGAGCTCGTCTTCTGTTTCTTAAATACTTCTCAGCTGTGAGATGACAGGTTGACGTGTTCATTCCTGTCTACATTATTATTACACTCTAGGCAATGTAATTACATCACACTGCTGTGTGGTGACGTCTTCATTATCTACCTAGTTCACACATCTGTACACGATCTTACAGTAGTATCACTCATAGATGTTTACAGCATCACTATGTCTCCAGCATCACATTGTCTCCAGCATCACTATCTCTATCATCACTATGTTTACAGCATCACTATGTCTCTCCAGCATCACTATTCTCCAGATTCACTATGTATCCAGCATCACTATGTCTCCAGCATCACAATGTCTCTCCAGCCTCACTATGTCCCTCCATCATCACTATGTCTCTCCAGCATCACGATGTTCCTCCAGCATCACTACGTGTGCTTCCCAATTGTAACCCTGTTCCCGATATAGTGCCCCAATTGGCCCTGGTCAACAGGAGTGTCCTATCTAAAGAGTAGGGAGCCGTCTCTGAGAGCAGCCGTCCTCCTCCCGTGACTCGTCTAAATGTGACACGTGCTTAGTTACTAGCCAGGTACCGAGATGGAAGAGAAACCGTGTGAATGGTAAGCATAGAAAGGCATTGTCACGAAGAGGGAGAGAAGCCAAGACGCCCAATTACCCTATAATAGCACAACTCCTTTTTGTTCCTTTTTATTTTTGTGACTGAAATTCAATTATGAAAAGGAAATGATGACTCATCACTATTCAGTTGAACAGGATAAGAATGAGATGCAAATGACTGTGGCGGTATGCATTTTAGGCCCTTTTGTCACAGCGTAACGGTTTAATGTTGATATGGAAAAGGGGAGGGAAGGACAAAATAAAACCATTCTCTGCTTTCTAAAGGGGGGGGGTGGTGGGGGAGGGAGGGGGGGGGGTGGTGGGGGAGGGAGGGGGGGGGGTGATGGGGGAGGGAGGGGGGGGGTGATGGGGAGGGAAGGACAAAATAAAACCATTCTCTGCTTTCTAAAGGTGGGGGTGGTGGGGGAGGGAGGGGGGGGGGGGGTGATGGGGAGGGAAGGACAAAATAAAACCATTCTCTGCTTTCTAAAGGTGGGGGTGGTGGGGGAGGGAGGGGGGGGGTGGTGGGTGAGGGAGGGGGGGGGGTGTGATGGGGAGGGAAGGACAAAATAAAACCATTCTCTGCTTTCTAAAGGGGGGGGGTGGTGGGGGAGGGAGGGGGGGGGTGATGGGGAGGGGGGGGGTGATGGGGAGGGGGTTGTTAAATAATTTAAACGGCTAAATAGTAATGCTATTTTCAATATATCCGTCAGCTTATTACCAAAATTTATAATTTTACTCTGAGAAAATAATCTCCTGTTTGATATAATGACAGTATCTGCATTAGGCTTAAATGTAACCATTTAACTCTGAGGGATTGTGGGTGTGACACACACACACACACACACACACTCAGGGTCCACGGTCCCATCTGTCTGCCACATCCCTTCTGAACGTGCCCACCCCCCCCCCCCCCACCCCCCAGTCAGCATGCTGCCAACATGTCACAATCTAGTTAGCGGTTAGCTGTTAAACACGCCAACAGAGCTCGTCATGCATCGGAGTACGGTGCACATTGTAGGACACCTTCAGGGTTTGACGGTTGACTCGAGGACGGCTGATGTTCGAAGCTGACGGTTTTCCTAAAATGAACCCCGTAACGGTGACATGTCTGAATCTAGTTGGCGGATATGCTGTGTTAATGGAAAAAACGCTGGTCATTTCCTGTTGTGAAGCAGCGAATACAACTGGGCTGCATTCACGTGCTTTAATACATTTAGGTGAGAAACGCTGAACGCTGATTGGCTAATGGTAAACAAGCTACGTCCAACCACAAACTGCTCGCAAACCATATTAATAGTTAGCTTTTATGACCTCCTCGGTTACGGAGGTCATTTCCTAATTAGGTCAGAGGTCAGCATGTGGGCAAAGTCAGAGCTCAAGTTCCCACTAGTAAATGACCAGTTCGGGGGGCATTCGAGTGGTTCTTCCCCGGTCGTAAACCTGGTGCTAACATGCATCCTTCGTCCTCTGAACTTAATCCACAATCTGATTGCGCCCAACATTGTAACCGTTGTTTATACGGTATGGTGTTAAAAATGCGTCTCCTCTCTGTCCACTGTGTCTCCATGGTGACCAAATATCCTGGTCCCTCTTGACCGGAATATTCTTTTTCAAAATAATATTTATTTATTCATTTTTAATAAGACACGTATTGATGCATAAGTCAACGGTGTCTCCTGTCCAATGTTTTTTTTTTTGAGGGATACTGATGATTTAAAATGTTTTTTCACTGTCCAGATCCGTTTACACTTCAGATCAGAACACAATCAGATCGCAATGTGCTTTTAAAAAACATTTTTTGTGTCGTCTACACAATATCAAACAAAACAACAAAAAATGTGAGGAGAATCAGAATGTGGACAAGATCAGGATAAAAGTGTTTAGAAAACAGGGTTTAAAAACCTTCGCAGTGGTGGTGTCTGTCTACTCTGTAGGTCTGTACCACCCCACACCGTACCACAGACCGGTGTCATCAGCACCAATCAGGGCCTTAAACACCATCCCAGTAGATCAGGATAAATGTGTTTAGAAAACAGGGTTTAAAACCTTCGCAGTGGTGGTGTCTGTCTACTCTGTAGGTCTGTACCACCCCACACCGTACCACAGACCGGTGTCATCAGCACCAATCAGGGCCTTAAACACCATCCCAGTAGTGATCATTCTCATTTGCATACGTCCTTGCAGTTGGTCGTTGGTCGTTGGCAAAGGCTCCTAATGACGAACGGTTCTTTTCCCCGCAATCCAACTTGGCAAACCCAAGGTTTCAGGACTCAGACACTAAACGATCCCGACGTTCCCTGTTCCGTCTCTGTCGACCCAGTTTATAGTTTATGGGTTCTGGAACCTGGAACTGCTGTTGGGTTCTGGAAGCGTCCCCGTTAGAATGCGGTGCCAGAGTGTGTGTGGGGGGGGGCTGTCTTTTTGAGGTGTCTGACACATGCATCATTCTGCTGGTACTCACCGCCTGCGGGAGAGGAAGGCTGTGACGGTGTGGCAGACTTTGCACGTGTGAGCCTTCAGTGTGTGTGCGTGATTTTGTGTGTGTGTGTGTGTGTGTGTCTGTGTGTGTGTGTGTGTGTCTTTGGACGAGCCGAGATTCACTTTGGGTGCAGGATTTTTTGTTAGTCCCCCGAGACTCACTTGGACGGCGACCTCTGGGTTTTACGAGTGTTCTCTATGTTGACAACACACAGAGCTTTGTGCTGAACTGGAATCTCACAAACTGGGTTCGGATTTAATTAGAACCAGGTCTGACCCAAGCGACACATTGGCCCTGGTCCAAAACAGTGCCCTGTATAGGGGAAAGGATCCATTTTGGAAGCAGGGAAGGAGAAGATCATCGGGCTATTTCACTTCCTGTATTTTGGCAAGCTAATTATCCTTGGTTCAATAAAGCTTAATTTAATTTACTCTAAAAAGGGAAGTTGTTTTTCCTTCTCCTCGTTTTACTTTTGTATTAAGTGTCTTGTGGAAAAAACTTGATTGGTGGAACTACACTTTAAATATATGTTGGGTTGTTGGGTATTATTTGTTTTAAATTATAAGGGGGGTAGATCAGCTTTAATATTGTAGATAGATTATTTGTTCAATTAAGTTGTTGGGTATTTAAATTCAGACTTGTGATTGTGACATCATGTCCTATCGGTTTAACCCCAGGAAGACATTATTGGAAACACCAAATTCAGACTTGTGATTGTGACATCATGTCCAATAGATTTAAACCCCAGGAAGACATTATTGGAAACACCAAATTCAGACTTGTGATTGTGACATCATGTCCTATAGGTTTAAACCCCAGGAAGACATTATTGGAAACACCAAATTCAGACTTGTGATTGTGACATCATGTCCTATAGGTTTAAACCCCAGGAAGACATTATTGGAAACACCAAATTCAGACTTGTGATTGTGACATCATGTCCTATAGGTTTAAACCCCAGGAAGACATTATTGGAAACACCAACAACCATAGAAAAATAGCAACTTCATTCTCATCAAAACGACATTCGAAATGTAAATAATATTATCTCAGCAAAATTACAGGCAATTTCCATATTCTGTCAAAAATAAAATATAATTGTTTCCCTATGACAACAACATAGCAGCAGCACAAAACATGGTACAAACATTGTTGGGCACAGACAACATTATAAAGGTAGAGACAACGATACATCAGGCGAAGCAGCCACAAACTGACATGTGGTCCACCCAATCAGAGATCAGAGAATTAATACAGTACTGAAAGCTACAGCTAGCTAGCACTGCGGTGCATCAAATGTGTTGAGTAGTTCACCCAAAAGAGAGACAAAGACAATACTTGAACAGTTTTGAAGAAATTAATTTCTTCAAAAATTAAGGAGAAGAGAGAGAGAGAGAGAGAAATTATTTTTATATACATTTTCTTTTTACCATTCACGTTTCACAGTTTACTTAGCCGACTCAGAAACCTGACTATTTATGCTAGCTAGCTGGCAAGAGCTATCCAACACTGTAAGCTAACTGGCTAAAACTATCCAACACTGTAAACTAGCTAGCTAAAGCTATCAAACACTGTAAGCTAGCTGGCTAAAGCTATCCAACACTGTAAACTAGCTAGCTAAAGCTATCAAACACTGTAAGCTAGCTAGCTAAAGCTATCCAACACCTTAAACTAGCTGGCTAAAGCTATCCAACACTGTAACTCTTCCACTCAAAGTAGCTTTCGGTTTTATAAATTTATTCCTACCGGGGCCCGCTGATACAACTGCTAAACTGCTTGCTGTACACTGTACTGTGTGATTGTAGACATGGATTGGATTGTGGGTTTGCTACTGCGCTAGTTCTAGTCTGTTGACTCTAATGTTAGTCTGGTGACAACGATGTAGGCAGTGTAATGGTTAGCGGTTATGATACGAAGGTTTGGCTTGGAATTGTTTTTTCTCGCCTGGTCACAGGCAGCTGATGTGTTGGGCACTGAAGTCAACGAAAGCGAAGAAGGAAAAGGTGAGAGGAGGAAAGCACAGATGTGAGGAGGAGTTATACAACGAGCAAAGTGATGACGCTGTCTGTGGGCTGCTGTGAAAGTGAACTGTGTGTGTGTGCGGGTGATCAGGGGTGTATTCATTCCACCAATTCTGTTGCAAAATGTTTCTTAAAACGGAAGCTAACGGAACGAAACGAGGAGGGACCTACCTGAATTTGTCCGATAGAAATTCTGTTTTTTTGGACTAATGATTCCACCCCGGATCAGATAGATGCAGGGCAAGGCGGTATTGAACGTGTCACTTTAATTACACCAATTTGTCTCTCGACCTGTGTGCACCTACGTTTTAAACTTTCATTTATAGGCTTGGGTTGTAGCAACCTCATGATGGGTACAGGGAACATGTGAGTATCATGTGTAGTAGCCTAAACCTATCACTGTTACATTGAACTGGGTGAATGACAGTAATCTAAACCTATCGATGTTACATTGAACTGGGTGAATATGAATGACAGTAACCTAAACCCATCACTGTTACATTGAACTGGGTGAATATGAATGACAGTATCCTAGACCTATCACTGTTACATTGACCTGGGTGAATATGAATGACAGTATCCTAGACCTATCACTGTTACATTGACCTGGGTGAATATGAATGACAGTATCCTAAACCTATCGATGTTACATTGACCTGGGTGAATAGAATATGAATGACAGTATCCTAAACCTATCACTGTTACATTGACCTGGGTAAATGGAATATGAATGACAGTATCCTAAACCTATCGATGTTACATTGACCTGGGTGAATAGAATATGAATGACAGTATCCTAAACCTATCGATGTTACATTGACCTGGGTGAATAGAATATGAATGACAGTGTCCTAAACCTATCGATGTTACATAGAGCTGGGTGAATAGAATATGAATGACAGTGTCCTAAACCTATCGATGTTACATTGACCTGGGTGAATAGAATATGAATGACAGTCATCCAAGATGCTGTAATTGAACAGAGATAATAAATAAACCTCCCTAATCTTGAACGGCATCGACCC
>NC_048571.1:35782114-35792114 GCF_013265735.2 Oncorhynchus mykiss
TGATTCACTATCCAATACCTCGATCTTAACTTGGAGATCATATGATTCACTATCCAATACCTCGGTCGTACCATAGAGAGCATCTGATTCACTATCCAATACCTCGGTCGTACCATAGAGAGCATCTGATTCACTATCCAATACCTCTGTCTTATCTTGGAGAGGATCTGATTCCGTCCACTTTGTCCAATCTGCTTGTACATGTTTCTCAAGAGGAGTGTGGAGAGGTGGCTGCATTACCAACAAATGACTGGTTGTTTAAAATACTCTGGCATTGCTCTCCTTCCTCACCCTTCCTCCTATCCTTCCTCACCCTTCCTCCTATCCTTCCTCACCATTCCTACTATCCTTCCTCACCCTTCCTCCTATCCTTCCTCACCCTTCCTCCTATCCTTCCTCACCCTTCCTCCTATCCTTCCTCACCCTTCCTCCGATCCTTCCTCACCCTTCCTCCTATCCTTCCTCACCCTTCCTCCTATCCTTCCTCACCATTCCTCCTATCCTTCCTCACCCTTCCTCCTATCCTTCCTCACCCTTCCTCCTATCCTTCCTCACACTTCCTCCTATCCTTCCTCACCCTTCCTCCTGTCCTTCCTCACCCTTCCTCCTATCCTTCCTCATCCTTCCTCCTATCCTTCCTCACCCTTCCTCCAACTCTCAGCAGTTCCATCCTTGTAAGAATAGAATTCGGTCTAAATATGATGCTGTTTTATTTTCTCCTTGACACGCCCATCTTCCTCCCAGATCAGCTGATCTCCCGAGGGAAAGATGGCCTCTGGCTGCCATGTTGTCGACGCACGGGCTTTTGCGGCTCCAAGGAAGCTCTCTGAACTCCTTCATATAAGCTTTTCTACAGACTTCTCTTTGTCATCTTTTAACTTTGTGGTCAATTATTTTCTCTTCTGAAAACAGTTGCTACAGAACAAGTCTTACTCTCAGTATCCGAGCTCTTTTATAGCTCTTTTTTTGTTGTTGTTGAAAACATCTCCGCTCTGAGAAATGTTCCAACAGTGCATCTGTTGGATCCTGAAGTTCCTTGACTGTTACATGATTCACAGGGATATTTTTTGACCTCTGGGTCATCTAATGAAAACTCTTTGATATTCCCCTTGCGGCTTTTGGCCTCGTCGAGCCTCACACTTCAACAGGATTTACGGGCCGGTTATCCATCGATTTGATTGGACAAGTGTCTCTGCGTTCATTCCTTGAAAAGCATAGTCTGCCGGGTTAGGCTTTTGATGTCACTTACCTCCATTGAGAGGGTCTGGACCTTCACCTTATGACTGAGAGGGTCTGGACCTTGGTCCTTTTGACTGAGAGGGTCTGGACCTTCGTCTTATGACTGAGAGGGTCTGGACCTTTCGCCTTATGACAGAGAGGGTCTGGACCTTCGCCTTATGACAGAGAGGGTCTGGACCTTCGCCTTATGACTGAGAGGGTCTGGATCTTTGCTTTATGACAGAGAGGGTCTGTACCTTCGCCTTATGACTGAGAGGGTCGGGACCTTCGCCTTATGACAGAGAGGTACTGGACCTTCGCCTTATGACTGAGAGGGTCTGGACCTTTGCCTTATGACTGAGAGGGTCCGAGGGACCTTCGCCTTATGACAGAGAGGGTCTGCATCTTCGCCTTATGACAGAGAGGGTCTGGACCTTCACCTTGTGACAGAGAGGGTCTGGACCTTCGCCTTATGACAGAGAGGGTCTGGGCCTTCGCCTTATGACAGAGAGGGTCTGGACCTTTTCCTTATGACTGAGAGGGTCCGGACCTTTGTCCTTATGACAGAGAGGGTCTGGAACTTCACCTTGTGACAGAGAGGGTCTGGGCCTTCACCTTGTGACAGAGAGGGTCGGGACCTTCGCCTTATGACAGAGAGGTACTGGACCTTCGCCTTATGACTGAGAGGGTCTGGACCTTCGCCTTTTGACAGCGAGGGTCTGGACCTTCACCTTATAACTGAGAGGGTCCAGACCTTTGTCATTATCACAGAGAGGGTCTGGACCTTTGCCTTATGACTGAGAGGGTCTGGACCTTCGCCTTATGACTGAGAGGGTCTGGACCTTCGCCTTTTGACAGAGAGGGTCCGGACCTTCGACTTATGACTGAGAGGGTCTGGACCTTCGCCTTATGACTGAGAGGGTCTGGACCTTTTCCTTATGACTGAGAGGGTCCGGACCTTTGTCCTTATGACAGAGAGGGTCTTGACCTTTGCCTTATGACTGAGAGGGTCTGGACCTTCGTCTTATGACTGAGAGGGTCTGGACCTTCGCCTTATGACAGAGAGGGTCTGGACCTTCGCCTTATGACTGAGAGGGTCTGATGGACCTTCGCCTTATGACAGAGAGGGTCTGGACCTTCACCTTGTGACAGAGAGGGTCTGGGCCTTCGCCTTATGACAGAGAGGGTCTGGACCTTTTCCTTATGACTGAAAGGGTCCGGACCTTTGTACTTATGACAGAGAGGGTCTGGATCTTCGCCTTATGATAGAGAGGGTCTGGACATTTGCCTTATGAAAGAGAGGGTCTGGACCTTCGCCTTATGACTGAGAGGGTCTGGATCTTCGCCTTATGATAGAGAGGGTCTGGACCTTCACCTTATGACAGAGAGGGTCTGGACCATCGCCTTATGACTGAGAGGGTCTGGACCTTCGCCTTATGACTGAGAGGGTCTAGACCTTTGCCTTATGACAGAGAGGGTCTGGACCTTCGACTTATGACAGAGAGGGTCTGGACCTTCGCCTTATGACTGAGAGGGTCTGGTGGACCTTCGCCTTATGACTGAGAGGGTCTGGACCTTTTCCTTATGACTGAAAGGGTCCGGACCTTTGTCCTTATGACAGAGAGGGTCTGGACCTTCGCCTTATGACAGAGAGGGTCTGGACCTTCGCCTTATGACTGAGAGGGTCTGGACCTTTGCCTTATGACAGAGAGGGTCTGGTGGACCTTCGCCTTATGACTGAGAGGGTCTGGATCTTCGCCTTTTGACAGAGAGGGTCTGGACCTTCGACTTATGACTGAGAGGGTCTGGACCTTCGCCTTATGACAGAGAGGGTCCGGACCTTTGTCCTTATGACTGAGAGGGTCTGGACCTTTGCCTTATGACCGAGAGGGTTTGATGGACCTTCGCCTTATGACAGAGAGGGTCTGGACCTTCACCTTATGACAGAGAAGGTCTGGACCTTTGTCCTTATGACAGAGAGGGTCTGGTGGACCTTTGCCTTATGACTGAGAGGGTCTGGACCTTTTCCTTATGACTGAGAGGGTCCGGACCTTCACCTTATGAATGAGAGGGTCTGGACATTTGCCTTATGACAGAGAGGGTCTGGAAATGTGCCTTATGACAGAGAGGGTCTGGACCTTTGACTTATGACTGAGAGGGTCTGGACCTTCGCCTTATGACTGAGAAGGTCTGGACCTTTGACTTATGACTGAGAGGGTCTGGACCTTCGCCTTATGACAGAGAGGGTCTGGACCTTCACTTTGTGACAGAGAGGGTCTGGACCTTTGTCATTATGACAGAGAGGGTCTGGACCGTTGTCCTTATGACTGAGAGGGTCTGGGCCTTCGCCTTATGACAGAGAGGGTCTGGACCTTTGTCCTTATGACAGAGAGGGTCTGGTGGACCTTCGCCTTATGACTGAGAGGGTCTGCATCTTCGCCTTATGACAGAGAGGGTCTGGACCCTCGCCTTATTACAGAGAGGGTCTGGACATTTGCCTTATGACTGAGAGGGTCTGATGGACCTTTGTCTTATGACAGAGAGGGTCTGGACCTTCGCCTTATGACTGATTGTGTCTGGACCTTTGTCCTTATGACTGAGAGGGTCTGGACCTTTGTCCTTATGACTGAGACTCTGTTCCATAGGAACGTGTGGGATCTTCTAGATTCATCTGAAATGTAGCAATGCTGATGTTTTTCATCCAGAGTACTTGATTTCAAGCTCATCTCTCAGCATTGAATCCATTCTCACAGCCAGACCAGCAGCCTCCAGACTGGGGAGGGTCACCCTCACAGCCAGACCAGCAGCCTTCATCCTGGGGAGGGTCACCCTCACAGCCAGACTGGCAGCCTCCAGACTGGGGAGGGTCACCCTCACAGCCAGACTGGCAGCCTCCAGACTGGGGAGGGTCACCCTCACAACCAGACCAGCAGCCTTCAGACTGGGGAGGGTCACCTTCACAGACAGACCAGCAGCCTCTAGACTGGGGAGGGTCATCCTCACAGACAGACCGGCAGCCTCCAGACTGGGGATCATCAGGAAGTGGTGTGACAGGAGCCTTTTCTTGAAGAAGCTAGACGATGGTCGTTGTTATTCTTTAACTCAATGGAGGAGGTCACCTCTCCATATCCAGCCTCAATGGCATCACTGAAGTGATGAAGCTGGGAAGACTTCACTTTTCCAATAACCTATCAGGTTTAATACATCTGGACACATAGAATCAAGTCAATTGTTCTAAATCAAATGGCAATTTACTCCACTGCACAGCAAAGACCTCTGGGATCTCATCCCATTCACAGTCCACTCGACATAGCTCTTAGAGCATTTATCTTCCAGTCTGGACAAATGGAGCCAAAAACCCCCTAGAGGCTTTCATGACTATTCTGAAGGAGAGGTTGTCCTCTTTGAACATTCACCGGTAAAGGTCTCTCTATCCAGTTGCTTAACATCCTTGCCTCTCTCTTCAGCAGGCAATGAGCCCAGGACATTTGCCGATCCCATTATTGGAGCCTAGATCCTCCTTCTGTTCAGATGTTCCTTAGATGGGGCGGCAGGGTAGCCTAGTGGTTAGAGTGTTGGACTAGTAACTGGAAGGTTGCAAGTTCAAACTGCCGAGCTGACAAGGTACAAATCTGTCGTTCTGCCCCTGAACAGGCAGTTAACCCACTGTTCCTAGGCCGTCGTTGAAAATAAGAATTTGTTCTTAACTGACTTGCCTCGTTAAATACATTTCAAGAATAAAAAGATCCTTGACAAAACTTCACTTTCTGAATTATTTGATTTTTAGAAGATCATTCACGTTACAGTTTTACAGATCGTGTCATCATCTTATCCCTGTTGTGATCTGCAATTTTCTTTAGTGCAAAACTAGCAGAACTGGGAGAGGAGACAGCTCCGAACAGATGAACTGTCGTCTGGGGTCTCAGACAGTGGTTGACTTGCATCTCCATCAGGTCACCAGAGGAATCGCAGGAAGTCTACATCTTGAGGGGATACTCTGACCTTGTGAAACATGCCCTCTATGTCAACCATGACAGGGATGGGCTCCTGTGGAAACCTCAGCAGAACGCCCAAGAGGGTGTTTGAAAGACCTGTGCCTTGTTCAACAGGTAGCTTAGTGGTTAGAGTGTTGGGACAGTGACTGAAAGGTTGTCAGCTCAAATCCTGGAGCTGGCAAGCTAAAAGAAAATATGTCATTCTACCCCTGAACAAGGCGGTTAACCCACTGTTCCTAGACCAGTTAACCCACTGTTCCTAGGCCAGTTAACCCACTGTTCCTAGGCCAGTTAACCCACTGTTCCTAGACCAGTTAACCCACTGTTCCTAGGCCAGTTAACCCACTGTTCCTAGGCCAGTTAACCCACTGTTCCTAGACCAGTTAACCCACTGTTCCTAGACCAGTTAACCCACTGTTCCTAGACCAGTTAACCCACTGTTCCTAGAACAGTTAACCCACTGTTCCTAGGCCAGTTAACCCACTGTTCCTAGACCAGTTAACCCACTGTTCCTAGGCCAGTTAACCCACTGTTCCTAGGCCAGTTAACCCACTGATCCTAGGCCAGTTAACCCACTGTTCCTAGGCCGTCTTTATACAGTTTGTTCTTCACTGACTTGCTTAAGTTAAATTTAAAATGAGAGTTTGTGAAGTTCCCGAACAAAGGAGTCAAAGACAAAAACAACTGTGATCTCTTCTTTGTTGTGTGGTACACTCCATGGTGTGGCATGTACCACCCACGTACCACACATGTACCACCCACGTACCACACATGTACCACCCACGTACCACACATGTACCACCCACGTACCACCTACGTCCATCCTGCCAGAGCAGCAAGTCCTGAGGAACCATTTCTGCATGCCCTTGCTTTATGTATGTCCAATCATTTAGAAAGCCCATATAGTCCTTTTTGAGTTTGTGAGCACGTCGCTCTGCAAGGTGGCGATTGTATGGCATATTCATTTCCTACTTCCAAAGGGGTAGATGAAAGGTAGTAGTGTCTTTCTTTTTAAGTGTAACAGAGTTAGATGCAAGGCGCTGGTCTTCAACAGATAATTCACTTCTCTCATTATGAACTTGCTCTGGGAAAGAGTCTGTTGTAAAGTTTGGCCTTCGTTGCAGTACCCAGTGTGGCCACTTGGGGAAAAAAAGGATCCATAGAATTGCATTGCACTGTCCTCTGTTGTCTCTCCAGCAGACTCTCTGGAAAACCTTTCAACCCTCTGGGAGGTTTCTTTTTTTCCTCTCACCAAATATCGCGTTACTTTCTGTCGTTCAATCTTTGTTCGTTATGACCTTTAAATCAAGCATCCAAAGCAAAGGCCTTCCTAGCTTCCCTGTACCCAAACCCCCTAGCTTCCCTGTACCCAAACCCCCTAGCTTCCCTGTACCCAAACCACCTAGCTTCCCTGTACCCAAACCCCCTAGGTTCCACATGATGACAACTGAGGACTAGTTCTCTTGTTTGGCCATTTGTTTATTGCTCTGTGAAATACACCTTGTCTTGACTGTTGTCAACATTGTTGTCAATAACATGCACAAAGGCTCATGTGAAATGACTGGTATTGAAGTGGGGGCGCTTGTAAACACCGTAATTCTCTCTGACAGGAAGTAATGACAACCTTTGCTGCTTGACAATGAGTTCAGTCACTTCGTCTTTGTCTGTGTGGAACAGGGGTGGGTAATTTCAGCCTTTGGCACGTCCTTGAGGACTGAAGTTTCCCACCCCTGGTGTAAAACATCAGCGAATATAACCTGCTCATAGTTATTTGGCAGGTTGGTGTCACCTGCTGGTCTTGATGATATATGCTGGCGGCTACTCCTAGGCCGTGCATCTGGACTGAGCTTTGAGTTCAGGTGAGGACTATGTAGATTACTACATTTCATCGTCCTCTTCTGGTGAGTTCTCCACTGAAGACAGATTGAACTTTTCCAGGGGTTCTAAGAGGCCTCATTCCTCTGGACTCCTCGTGAGATAAATTCATGCCGTCCTTTAGCGTCTTTGGTCCCAGGAATCTTCCTGCTCTTCCAGAACTTTTATTTTGGCATTAGATGCTGCTATTTTGGGGCTTGCATTTCCAGGTTGTCGCTTTTTTTTGTGGGGGTGGGGGGGACTTTTATAGCTCAGCTAGTATTTTTGCATCTTCTATCTCAACTTGAAGCTTAGCCTTTTTAGGTGCTTTCTGCCTTGGCCAAGCGAGCAGCTCTTTCAGCTGCAGCTCTTATCCTACTCAAAGTTGAGGATGAAGCCTTTTAAAGGATCTCGTTTAGCATCTATTTTCAGGAGGATGTTCAGTGTCCAGAGAATTTTGCATCACCGACACATTGTCCATACATTCATCAAACTTGATCATTTTTTGGGGGTCAAACCAATCCATTTGACCCCCACACCTTTTTAATCATCTGATAATTGAGTTTGAACGGATTGATGAATCTGATAATTGAGCTTGAACGGATTGATGAATCTGATAATTGAGCTAGAAGGGATTAATGAATCTGATAATTGAGCTAGAACGGATTAATGAATCTGATAATTGAGCTAGAACGGATTAATGAATCTGATAATTGAGCTAGAAGGGATTAATGAATCTGATAATTGAGCTAGAAGGGATTAATGAATCTGATAATTGAGCTAGAAGGGATTAATGAATCTGATAATTGAGCTAGAAGGGATTAATGAATCTGATAATTGAGCTAGAAGGGATTAATGAATCTGATAATTGAGCTAGAAGGGATTAATGAATCTGATAATTGAGCTAGAAGGGATTGATGAATCTGATAATTGAGCTAGAAGGGATTGATGAATCTGATAATTGAGCTAGAACGGATTAATGAATCTGATAATTGAGCTAGAAGGGATTAATGAATCTGATAATTGAGCTAGAAGGGATTAATGAATCTGATAATTGAGCTAGAAGGGATTAATGAATCTGATAATTGAGCTAGAAGGGATTAATGAATCTGATAATTGAGCTAGAAGGGATTGATGAATCTGATAATTGAGCTAGAAGGGATTAATGAATCTGATAATTGAGCTAGAAGGGATTAATGAATCTGATAATTGAGCTAGAAGGGATTAATGAATCTGATAATTGAGCTAGAAGGGATTAATGAATCTGATAATTGAGCTAGAAGGGATTAATGAATCTGATAATTGAGCTAGAAGGGATTAATGAATCTGATAATTGAGCTAGAAGGGATTAATGAATCTGATAATTGAGCTAGAAGGGATTGATGAATCTGATAATTGAGCTAGAAGGGATTAATGAATCTGATAATTGAGCTAGAAGGGATTAATGAATCTGATAATTGAGCTAGAAGGGATTAATGAATCTGATAATTGAGCTAGAAGGGATTGATGAATCTGATAATTGAGCTAGAAGGGATTAATGAATCTGATAATTGAGCTAGAAGGGATTAATGAATCTGATAATTGAGCGTGAACGGGATTGATGAATCTGATAATTGAGCTTGAACGGGATTGATGAATCTGTATGAATTAATTTAGTTTTACTTTAAAACCTATCAGCAATAAAAAGTCACGTTTTTGTCAACATTTTCTTTACTAACTATGAGCGTATTTATTTCATTTTGTTTCCGTGTCAACGGTTCAAGCTTTGCCCTACTAGAGCCAATGAGCTTAGTCAGTTTTTGTTGTTGCTCTGCAGCCATAGGCTCCCAAAAATGTTTTCTCCATGTCATCCATCATTTATGGTGGTGGTGGTGGTGGTGATGGTGGTGGTGGTGGTGTTGGTGGTTATGGTGGTGGTGGTGGTGGTGGTGATGGTGGTGGTGGTGGTGATGATGGTGGTGGTGATGGTGGTGGTGGTGATGGTGGTGGTGATGATGGTGGTGGTTATGGTGGTGGTGGTGGTGGTGGTGGTGGTGGTTGTGATGATGGTGGTGGTGGTTATGTTTGTGGTGGTGGTGATGATGGTGGTGGTTATGGTGGTGGTGGTGGTGGTGGTGATGGTGGTGATGATAGTGGTGGTGGTGGTTGTGATGATGGTGGTGGTGGTGGTGGTGGTTGGAAGCTGTATAGCCTCCCAACCAGTACTAGGACTTCCCCTTTAGCTTGCCAAACTACCTGCCCCCATATTGACTTTTCGCTTCCCAGTAGAGTGGGCGGGTTCAAGCTGTCAATCATGTCTCAGGTCAACAAGTAACCATAACATGGGAAGCTCATCTAAATAAGAATGCAAATCCTTCAAATGAATCAAAAAGTCTTCTTCTTCTTTAAAATGGCCTTTTGGCTTCATCATTTCTTATCAAACTATATAGAGAAGGTTCACATAGTGTACTGTGACAATAACCAGACAAAAGGGTACTGTGGATTATGTCCCAAAAATGGCACCCTATATCCTATGGGCCCTGGTCAAAAGTAGTGCACTAACCAGGGAATAGTGTTCCATTTGGAACGTGTGTGTTCTATTCTGACTTTTTTTTTTTTAAAGGAAATGGAGGACATTTTTCACTTCACAGAAACATTCTGTAACATTTATGACCTCCTTATGAATCCCTAACAAAGCCGTTGTAGATAGATGCTCTAATCTATAGTAAGTGTCCTTATCTAAAAGTGTTCCCATTGAAGGAGGATCAAACGGAACAAAGACGACATGAATCTTCCATGTAATAGTCCTTAATAGTCCTCCTCCCTTCTGTCAACGCTGAAGCAGATTAATTCTCATTGTTTGACTTTTTACACATTTTAAGAAAAAGTTAAAATAAAATAAAATATATATACAGTGCCTTGCGAAAGTATTTGGCCCCCTTGAACTTTGCGAC
>NC_048571.1:35794614-35802114 GCF_013265735.2 Oncorhynchus mykiss
AAATTGAGGACATTTTTTCACTTCACAGAAACATTCTGTAACATTAATGACCTCCTTATGAATCCCTAACAAAGCCGTTGTAGATAGATGCTCTAATCTATAGTAAGTGTCCTTATCTAAAAGTGTTCCCATTGAAGGAGGATCAAACGGAACAAAGACGACATGAATCTTCCATGTAATAGTCCTTAATAGTCCTCCTCCCTTCTGTCAACGCTGAAGCAAACCCCCCCCCCCTGGCAAATTTTGATTGATTGAGATTTTTTCTCATTGTTTGATTTTTACAGACTTTAAGAAAGAAAAAAAAAAATATATATATTGATATATATATATATATATATTGATTCAACATAGGACAACCAGCTGAACCAACAAAAATAGCATTAAAGTTGATTCAACTTACAATTGTAAAAGGCAACAAGCTGTAGTAGGATTGTGAGTTTGCTCAACATTTGGGCTTATGGCTGACCCAACATATATTCTCAAGTTGAACATATAACTCAACTTGAAATGGTCTTCTACCTTATTTGCCTGTTATCCAGTGTAAAACGGTAGTCTTTATGACAATATGAAAACATACATTATTCGAAAGGTCTTGTCTTTTAACGGGGCTAGTTACACCTTAAAAAGCAATTCTACTCGACTTGGAGCAGAGTTGGTTGAATTCAACGTACAATTTATATGAGGCAGCTGCAACAGGATTGTGAATTTACTCAACGTTTTCTGACCCGGCTTAAAGTGTTGACATCCCAAAAAGGTAAAAACATGTTTTATTTCTTATTTTACACAACAAGCTTTTTTCAAATTTAGCTCTTAGTTCCAACAGATAACAGTTGATTAAACAAACTTTTAACACATTAGCTCAAATTCTGGTCGATTTTGAAAACCGCTCAACTCACAGAATAACATTGATGGAACAGCTGGTTAAGTTCGTTTTTTTTTGTTTGTTTTTACAACGAAACCTATACTTTTGTACATATTTGTACCAGACACTTCGTACTGTTTTTAATGCTAGAGCTCTGGGGAGTAAGATTACCAATTTAAATATGTGACATAATGAAAAAACCATCTCGAAGACTTGAACTTAAAACTATCGACACGAAAGGATGAGTGTGGATGTGAATCGTGAATTTAAAGAGCATCATGTCACGCCCTGGTCTTAGTATTCTGTGTTCTCTTTATTTATTTTGGTCAGGCCAGGGTGTGACATGGGGTTATTTATGTGGTTTGTTTTGTCTAGGGGTTTTGTAGTTAATGGGATTGTGTTTTAGTTAAGTATTCTAGGTAAGTCTATGGTTGCCTAGAGTGGTTCTCAATCAGAGGCAGGTGTTTATCGTTGTCTCTGATTGGGAAACATATTTAGGCAGCCATGTTCTTTGAGTATTTTCGTGGGTGATTGTTCCTGTCTCTGTCTCTTGCACCAGTTAGGACTGTTTTTTTTTGGTTTTCTACGTTTTCTTGTTTTGTATAAGTTATTGTTCACGTTATCATCTTTATTAAAGATGTTTATAAATAACCACGCTGCGTTTTGGTCCGCCTCTCTTTCACCAGAAGAAAACCGTAACGGCATCACCCTGTACTGCTGCTTGCTTGTTCAACTGATAACTGCAGCATAGGCTGTATCAGAGAGCTATTTTGTGTCTTATCATCCCAAATCTCATCTATTACCATTGTAATTAATCCAAAATCCTTTCAATCTGAGGAAGAGTATGGTGTTGCGTCCCAAATATCATATCCCCCCCCCCCCTCCCTATATAGCAGACTGCTTTTGATTGGAACCCATAAGGAATAGGGTTCTATTTAGGACACAGACTCCCTTAGTCTCTAAAATTCATTAGATCAATGTGAACATGTTCCATTACTATTGTCAAAGAACTTCGTAGCAAAAAATATATAATTCTCATTAGGACTTCTGTTCTTCTGCTTTAATGAAGTGAAAGATCAGTCTAAATCTCAGTCTCGATCCATCTTGATCTACGTTCTTTTACACCTCATTATTCTCGCTGCTGCCAAACTATGGTTTTATGTCCCAAACGGCACCCTATTCCCTACACGGTGCCCTAGGGCCCCACAAGGGCCTCTGGTGAAAAGTGAGTGCACCACGTAGGGAATAAGGGATTTATTTATTTGTTAATCTACGCAGCATTGTGACATAAATCCAAGTAATTGATGCTTTATGGGGGGGTGGTAGGAGCTATTTAGCATTTAAAATAATCATAATGCCGCCTTCAGGGAACAAGAAGGGAAATGCATGTTATATTTTATTATCCTCGTAATGGGAGTGTTACACTGATTACGACCAGAGAAGAAGAATACTTCTCATGTTCTCTTCTCAATTAACAAGGAGGAGCAGTAATTTATTAACCCCCCCCCAAAACAAATCAATTAACAAGGAGGAGCAGTAATTTATTAACCCCCCCCCCCAAAACAAATCAATTAACAAGGAGGAGCAGTAATTTATTAACCACCCCCCCCCCCCCCAAAACAAAACAATTAACAAGGAGGAGCAGTAATTTATTAACCACCCCCCCCCCCAAAACAAAACAATTAACAAGGAGGAGCAGTAATTTATTAACCCCCCCCCCCCCCAAAACAAAAGAATTAACAAGGAGGAGCAGTAATTTATTAACCACCCCCCCCCCAAAACAAAACAATTAACAAGGAGGAGCAGTAATTTATTAACCCCCCCCCCCCAAAACAAAACAATTAACAAGGAGGAGCAGTAATTTATTAACCACCCCCCCCCCCCCCAAAACAAAACAATTAACAAGGAGGAGCAGTAATTTATTAACCACCCCCCCCCAAAACAAAACAATTAACAAGGAGGAGCAGTAATTTATTAACCACCCCCCCCAAAACAAAAACAAAACAATTAACAAGGAGGAGCAGTAATTTATTAACCCCCCCCCAAAACAAAACAAAACAATTAACAAGGAGGAGCAGTAATTTATTAACCCCCCCCCAAAACAAAAACAAAACAATTAACAAGGAGGAACAGTAATTTATTAACCCCCCCCCCCCCCCCAAAACAAAACAAAACAATTAACAAGGAGGAGCAGTAATTTATTAACCCCCCCCCAAAACAAAAACAAAACAATTAACAAGGAGGAACAGTAATTTATTAACCCCCCCCCCCCCCCCCAAAACAAAACAAAACAAATAACAAGGAGGAACAGTAATTTATTAACCCCCCCCCCCCAAAACAAAACAAAACAATTAACAAGGAGGAACAGTAATTTATTAACCCCCCCCCCCCAAAACAAAACAAAACAATTAACAAGGAGGAACAGTAATTTATTAACCACCCCCCCCCCCCCAAAACAAAACAAAACAATTAACAAGGAGGAGCAGTAATTTATTAACCCCCCCCCCCCCCCCCCCCCCAAAACAAAACAAAACAATTAACAAGGAGGAGCAGTAATTTATTAACCCCCCCCCCCCATAACAAAACAAGACAATTAACAAGGAGGAGCAGTAATTTATTAACCCCCCCCCCCCCCATAACAAAACAAAACAATTAACAAGGAGGAGCAGTAATTTATTAACCCCCCCCCCCCCATAACAAAACAAAACAATTAACAAGGAGGAGCAGTAATTTATTAACCCCCCCCCCCATAACAAAACAAAACAATTAACAAGGAGGAGCAGTAATTTATTAACCCCCCCCCCCCCAAAACAAAAACAAAACATTGAACAAATATTTTCTTTAACATTAATAATTAAGATTAACTGATGTAACAAAGCAACACATTCGTGTGAGGTATAAATAATAAAAAAAACTAAAATTCTCCCAGTGTCACTGACGTGTTTGATAAACAATAGGTGTGTTGCTGTCTTTATTACGTCATAATAGAATTCTGCTGTTACGTCCTAATAGAATTCTGCTGTTACGTCCTAATAGAATTCTGCTGTTACGTCATAATAGAATACTGCTGTTGCGTCCTAATAGAATACTGCTGTTACGTCCTAATAGAATACTGCTGTTACGTCCTAATAGAATACTGCTGTTGCGTCCTAATAGAATACTGCTGTTGCGTCCTAATAGAATACTGCTGTTACGTCCTAATAGAATTCTGCTGTTACGTCCTAATAGAATACTGCTGTTACGTCCTAATAGAATACTGCTGTTACGTCCTAATAGAATACTGCTGTTGCGTCCTAATAGAATACTGCTGTTACGTCATAATAGAATACTGCTGTTACGTCATAATAGAATACTGCTGTTACGTCCTAATAGAATACTGCTGTTACGTCCTAATAGAATACTGCTGTTACGTCCTAATAGAATACTGCTGTTACGTCCTAATAGAATACTGCTGTTGCGTCCTAATAGAATACTGCTGTTGCGTCCTAATAGAATACTGCTGTTACGTCCTAATAGAATACTGCTGTTACGTCCTAATAGAATACTGCTGTTACGTCCTAATAGAATACTGCTGTTGCGTCCTAATAGAATACTGCTGTTACGTCCTAATAGAATACTGCTGTTGCGTCCTAATAGAATACTGCTGTTACGTCCTAATAGAATACTGCTGTTGCGTCCTAATAGAATACTGCTGTTGCGTCCTAATAGAATACTGCTGTTACGTCCTAATAGAATACTGCTGTTACGTCCTAATAGAATACTGCTGTTGCGTCCTAATAGAATACTGCTGTTACGTCCTAATAGAATACTGCTGTTGCGTCCTAATAGAATACTGCTGTTGCGTCCTAATAGAATACTGCTGTTGCGTCCTAATAGAATACTGCTGTTACGTCCTAATAGAATACTGCTGTTGCGTCCTAATAGAATACTGCTGTTGCGTCCTAATAGAATACTGCTGTTGCGTCCTAATAGAATACTGCTGTTACGTCCTAATAGAATACTGCTGTTACGTCCTAATAGAATACTGCTGTTGCGTCCTAATAGAATACTGCTGTTGCGTCCTAATAGAATACTGCTGTTACGTCCTAATAGAATACTGCTGTTACGTCCTAATAGAATACTGCTGTTGCGTCCTAATAGACAACTGCTGTTACGTCCTAATAGAATACTGCTGTTGCGTCCTAATAGAATACTGCTGTTGCGTCCTAATAGAATACTGCTGTTACGTCCTAATAGAATACTGCTGTTGCGTCCTAATAGAATACTGCTGTTGCGTCCTAATAGAATACTGCTGTTACGTCCTAATAGAATACTGCTGTTGCGTCCTAATAGACAACTGCTGTTACGTCCTAATAGAATACTGCTGTTGCGTCCTAATAGAATACTGCTGTTGCGTCCTAATAGAATACTGCTGTTGCGTCCTAATAGAATACTGCTGTTGCGTCCTAATAGAATACTGCTGTTACGTCCTAATAGAATACTGCTGTTACGTCCTAATAGAATACTGCTGTTGCGTCCTAATAGAATACTGCTGTTGCGTCCTAATAGAATACTGCTGTTACGTCCTAATAGAATACTGCTGTTACGTCCTAATAGAATACTGCTGTTGCGTCCTAATAGAATACTGCTGTTACGTCCTAATAGAATACTGCTGTTGCGTCCTAATAGAATACTGCTGTTGCGTCCTAATAGAATACTGCTGTTGCGTCCTAATAGAATACTGCTGTTACGTCCTAATAGAATACTGCTGTTGCGTCCTAATAGAATACTGCTGTTACGTCCTAATAGAATACTGCTGTTACGTCCTAATAGAATACTGCTGTTGCGTCCTAATAGAATACTGCTGTTACGTCCTAATAGAATACTGCTGTTGCGTCCTAATAGAATACTGCTGTTGCGTCCTAATAGAATACTGCTGTTACGTCCTAATAGAATACTGCTGTTACGTCCTAATAGAATACTGCTGTTGCGTCCTAATAGAATACTGCTGTTGCGTCCTAATAGAATACTGCTGTTACGTCCTAATAGAATACTGCTGTTACGTCCTAATAGAATACTGCTGTTGCGTCCTAATAGACAACTGCTGTTACGTCCTAATAGAATACTGCTGTTGCGTCCTAATAGAATACTGCTGTTGCGTCCTAATAGAATACTGCTGTTACGTCCTAATAGAATACTGCTGTTGCGTCCTAATAGACAACTGCTGTTACGTCCTAATAGAATACTGCTGTTGCGTCCTAATAGAATACTGCTGTTGCGTCCTAATAGAATACTGCTGTTGCGTCCTAATAGAATACTGCTGTTACGTCCTAATAGAATACTGCTGTTACGTCCTAATAGAATACTGCTGTTGCGTCCTAATAGAATACTGCTGTTACGTCCTAATAGAATACTGCTGTTACGTCCTAATAGAATACTGCTGTTGCGTCCTAATAGAATACTGCTGTTGTGTGTGTTTGGGAAGTAGAGTTGTAGTGTGTGCCCCCCCCCACACACCACCAACATAGCTATGACATTAACATGTTTGTTGCATTGCATGTTGGGTAAACAAAAGGGATCTGAATACACCAGAGTGTTTTTATATGAATATTAAATTTTAAAGCTGTGAAGATACCACATCCATTTGAAATATTATAACGAACACGTTATTATTATAATATTAAAACTAAGATGTTATTATTATAATATCATAACTAAGATGTTATTATTATGATATCATAACTAAGATGTTATTATTCTAATATCATAACTAAGATGTTATTATTATAATATCATAACTAAGATGTTATTATTATAATATCATGACTAAGATGTTATTATTATAATATTAAAACTAAGATGTTAATTATTATGATATCATAACTAAGATGTTATTATTATAATATCATAACTAAGATGTTATTATTATAATATCATAACTAAGATGTTATTATTCTAATATCATAACTAAGAGGTTATTATCATAATATTAAAACTAAGATGTTATTATTATAATATCATGACTAAGATGTTATTATTATAATATTAAAACTAAGATGTTATTATTATAATATTATAACTAAGACTTATTATTATAATATAATAACTAAGACTTATTGTTATGTTATAACTAAGATGTTAATTATTTTAATATTATAACTAATATGTTAATTATTATAATATTATAACTAAGATGTTAATTAATTAACAGCTAGTAAAACTGTAAAACACTTTGAATGTTAAAGGGATGGACACTGTGGCGTCTTTCCAAAAGGCCCCCTAGTCCTTAATGTTAAAGGGATGGACACTGTGGGGTCTTTCCGAAAGGCCCCCTAGTCCTTAATGTTAAAGGGATTGACACTGTGGGGTCTTTCCAAAAGGCCCCCTAGTCCTTAATGTTAAAGGGATGGACACTGTGGGGTCTTTCCAAAAGGCCCCCTAGTCCTTAATGTTAAAGGAATGGACACTGTGGGGTCTTTCCAAAAGGCCCCTAGTCCTTAATGTTAAAGGGATGGACACTGTGTGGTCTTTCCAAAAGGCCCCCTAGTCCTTAATGTTAAAGGGATGGACACTGTGGGGTCTTTCCAAAAGGCCCCCTAGTCCTTAATGTTAAAGGGATGGACACTGTGGGGTCTTTCCAAAAGGCCCCCTAGTCCTTA
>NC_048571.1:35807114-35829614 GCF_013265735.2 Oncorhynchus mykiss
ATTAACATTACAGTCAATGGGTACAGTAGGAGAAAACATTAACATTACAGTCAATGGGTACAGCAGGTGGAAAACATTATCATTACAGT
Source organism: Oncorhynchus mykiss (assembly GCF_013265735.2). Classification (NCBI taxonomy): domain Eukaryota; kingdom Metazoa; phylum Chordata; class Actinopteri; order Salmoniformes; family Salmonidae; genus Oncorhynchus; species Oncorhynchus mykiss. The sequence goes on from NC_048571.1 coordinate 35,807,204, forward strand.
CAATGGGTACAGTAGGAGAAAACATTAACATTACAGTCAATGGGTACAGCAGGTGAAAAAACATTAGTTGTGGCATCTAGGTTTCCACTACAGAGGACATTTCTTGATCAGCTCTTGTTTACCTCATATTTCATGTGAAAACAAGTATTTTTCAGGTCCTGAAAACTCACTGAACTATTGCAGAGATATTCACTTACTGGAAACAATTTTAATATCAAATATCAGAGTACGCAGGGCCACCAAGGCAGTACTGCCTGTTCAATCACCTCTGGTAGGCGGTGAAGGGCCAAGATAATAACACCAGCAAGATGACACACTGCACGTTTGTCAAACGTCTCCTGTCAAATAGGACAATCAAGCAAAAAACAAGAGAGGGATGGAGGGAGGGTATATGCTACATAGTGCACTACTCTTGTTTGACCAGGGCCCATAAGGCTCTGGTTAAATGTAGTGCACTATATATAGGGAATAGGGTTCTATAGGGTCCTGGTCTAAAGTAGTGCACTATATAGGGAATAGGGTTCCATAGGGCTCTGGTCTAAAGTAGTGCACTATATATAGGGAATAGGGTTCTATAGGGCTCTGGTCTAAAGTAGTGCACTATATAGTGAATAGGGTTCTATAGGCCTCTGGTCTAAAGTAGTGCACTGTATATAGGGAATAGGGTTCTATAGGGCTCTGGTCTAAAGTAGTGCACTATATATAGGGAATAGGGTTCTATAGGGCTCTGGTCTAAAGTAGTGCACTATATATAGGGAATAGGGTTCTATAGGGCTCTGGTCTAAAGTAGTGCACTATATATAGTGAATAGGGTGTCATGTGGGAGACATCCAGAGTGTAGTCATCTCTTTCAGGGCCCCTGTGTCTGCAGTAATAAGTAGTAACAGCTCTGTTATTGATGACATTGACTCTCACTGGAGGAGAGAGACAGTCGAGAAGAGATTACATTATGAGGTACTTTAACGTTACTATTCAGTACTGTTGACATCAAAAGTAGCTCCCAATAGGATCCGCTGCTGCCTCCATCCACCCCACTGTGAATACTTTAGAAGACAAAGGGAGGCTAGGAGATTTTTAAAAAATGAAGCTAAACCTTTATTTAGCTTTAATGGGAAAAAAACACGTCTGAAAGCAAGAGGAGGAGAGAGAGCGAGAGCGAGAGAGAGAGAGACAGCGAGAGAGAGAGAGAGCGAGAGAGAGAGCGAGAGAGAGAGCGAGAGAGAGAGAGACAGAGAGAGACAGAGAGAGAGAGAGAGAGAGAGAGAGAGAGAGAGAGAGAGAGAGAGAGAGAGAGAGAGAGAGAGAGACACAGAGAGAGAGAGCGAGAGAGACAGAGAGAGAGAGAGAGAGAGAGAGAGAGAGAGAGAGAGAGAGAGAGAGAGAGAGAGCGAGAGAGACTGGGGACTTGTCTCTCTCTTTCTCTCTTTCTCCTCCTCCTCCCTATCTCTCCTCTTTCTGTGACTAATCACAGTTACAGCATCAAGGGGCAGTGTCTTGAACTGTTTCATACATATTATACTGTTTATGTTGTCATTGTCATTACACACAACACGTTGTACTGTAGAGGTGGTTTATAGTCCGTTTTAGGAATGGGAACAATTATACAGCTGGGTTGTAGGTGAAATGAGTTTGATGGGTTCTGAGCAAAAATACACATTTCTGTTCTCTGCAAGATAATGGACAATAAAGCATTCTTCTTCTTATCTTTCTTATGGTCTTCTTCTTCTTCTTTTTCTTCTTCTTCTTCTTCTTTTTCTTATGCTTCTTCTTCTTCTTCTTCTCTTTCTTATGGTCTTCTTCTTCTTATGGTCTTCTTCTTCTTCTTCTTATGGTCTTCTTCTTCTTCTTCTTTTTCTTATGCTTCTTCTTCTTCTTCTTCTCTTTCTTATGGTCTTCTTCTTCTTCTTCTTATGGTCTTCTTCTTCTTCTTCTTTTTCTTATGCTTCTTCTTCTTCTTCTTCTCTTTCTTATGGTCTTCTTCTTCTTCTTCTTATGGTCTTCTTCTTCTTCTTCTTATGCTTCTTCTTCTTCTCTTTCTTATGGTCTTCTTCTTCTTCTTATGGTCTTCTTCTTCTTCTTCTTATGGTCTTCTTCTTCTTATGGTCTTCTTCTTCTTCTTCTTATGGTCTTCTTCTTCTTCTTCTTCTTCTTATGCTTCTTCTTCTTCTCTTTCTTATGGTCTTCTTCTTCTTCTTATGGTCTTCTTCTTCTTCTTCTTATGGTCTTCTTCTTCTTATGGTCTTCTTCTTCTTCTTCTTCTTCTTATGCTTCTTCTTCTTCTCTTTCTTATGGTCTTCTTCTTCTTCTTCTTATGGTCTTCTTCTTCTTCTTCTTTTTCTTCTTCTTCTTATGGTCTTCTTCTTCTTCTTCTTTTTCTTCTTATGCTTCTTCTTCTTCTCTTTCTTATGGTCTTCTTCTTCTTCTTCTTATGGTCTTCTTCTTCTTCTTCTTCTTCTTATGCTTCTTCTTCTTCTCTTTCTTATGGTCTTCTTCTTCTTCTTCTTATGGTCTTCTTCTTCTTCTTCTTTTTCTTATGCTTCTTCTTCTTCTCTTTCTTATGGTCTTCTTCTTCTTATGGTCTTCTTCTTCTTCTTCTTTTTCTTATGCTTCTTCTTCTTCTCTTTCTTATGGTCTTCTTCTTCTTATGGTCTTCTTCTTCTTATGGTCTTCTTCTTCTTATGGTCTTCTTCTTCTTATTCTTTTTCATATGCTTCTTCTTCTTCTCTTTCTTATGGTCTTCTTCTTCTTCTTCTTATGGTCTTCTTCTTCTTATGGTCTTCTTCTTCTTATGGTCTTCTTCTTCTTCTTCTTCTTATGGTCTTCTTCTTCTTATGGTCTTCTTCTTCTTCTTCTTCTTCTTCTTCTTATGGTCTTCTTCTTCTTCTTCTTCTTATGGTCTTCTTCTTCTTCTTCTTTTTCTTATGCTTCTTCTTCTTCTCTTTCTTATGGTCTTCTTCTTCTTCTTCTTATGGTCTTCTTCTTCTTCTTCTTCTTATGGTCTTCTTCTTCTTCTTCTTTTTCTTATGCTTCTTCTTCTTCTCTTTCTTATGGTCTTCTTCTTCTCTTTCTTATGGTCTTCTTCTTCTTCTTCTTCTTTTTCTTATGCTTCTTCTTCTTCTCTTTCTTATGGTCTTCTTCTTCTTCTTCTTATGGTCTTCTTCTTCTTATGGTCTTCTTCTTCTTCTTCTTCTTATGGTCTTCTTCTTCTTCTTATGGTCTTCTTCTTCTTCTTCTTATGGTCTTCTTCTTCTTATGGTCTTCTTCTTCTTATGGTCTTCTTCTTCTTCTTATGGTCTTCTTCTTCTTATGGTCTTCTTCTTCTTCTTATGGTCTTCTTCTTCTTATGGTCTTCTTCTTCTTATGGTCTTCTTCTTCTTATGGTCTTCTTCTTCTTCTTATGGTCTTCTTCTTCTTATGGTCTTCTTCTTCTTATGGTCTTCTTCTTCTTATGGTCTTCTTCTTCTTATGGTCTTCTTCTTCTTATGGTCTTCTTCTTCTTCTTATGGTCTTCTTCTTCTTATGGTCTTCTTCTTCTTCTTATGGTCTTCTTCTTCTTATGGTCTTCTTTTTCTTATGGTCTTCTTCTTCTTCTTATGGTCTTCTTCTTCTTATGGTCTTCTTCTTCTTCTTATGGTCTTCTTCTTCTTCTTATGGTCTTCTTCTTCTTCTTATGGTCTTCTTCTTCTTCTTATGGTCTTCTTCTTCTTCTTATGGTCTTCTTCTTCTTATGGTCTTCTTCTTCTTCTTATGGTCTTCTTCTTCTTATGGTCTTCTTCTTCTTCTTATGGTCTTCTTCTTCTTCTTATGGTCTTCTTCTTCTTCTTATGGTCTTCTTCTTCTTATGGTCTTCTTCTTCTACTTCTTCTTCTTCTTCTTCTCCTTCTTCTTCCTCTTCTTCTTCATGTTTCTGGCATAACAATTACTTACAACTGGGTATCATTACATTGTTTCTGTGTTTCCTAACAAACTGGTCCATCTTAGTTTAATTAAACAGTCCACTGTCCAGGCCAGTTTCCCAGACATAGATTTAAGCCTAGTCATGGACAAAGAAGCACTTTTAATTAATTAACAAAGTCCACTGAACATGTCTTTCAGTCCAGGACTAGACTTAATCTGTGTCTGGGAAACCAGCCCTACAAGTGTTACATTACCTACCACAGTAGCAGTCCTTGATGATCACCATAAGGGCAGTTACGTTACCTACCACAGTAGCAGTCCTTGATGATTACCATAAGGACAGTTACGTTACCTACCACAGTAGCAGTCCTTGATGATTACCATAAGGACAGTTACCTACCACAGTAGCAGTCCTTGATGATCACCATAAGGACAGTTACCTACCACAGTAGCAGTCCTTGATGATCACCATAAGGACAGTTACGTTACCTACCACAGTAGCAGTCCTTGATGATCACCATAAGGACAGTTACGTTACCTACCACAGTAGCAGTCCTTGATGATCACCATAAGGACAGTTACGTTACCTACCACAGTAGCAGTCCTTGATGATTACCATAAGGACAGTTATGTTACCTACCACAGTAGCAGTCCTTGATGACCACCATAAGGACAGTTATGTTACCTACCACAGTAGCAGTCCTTGATGATCACCATGAGGACAGTTACGTTACCTACCACAGTAGCAGTCCTTGATGATTACCATAAGGACAGTTACCTACCACAGTAGCAGTCCTTGATGATTACCATAAGGACAGTTACGTTACCTACCACAGTAGCAGTCCTTGATGATTACCATAAGGACAGTTACTTTACCTACCACAGTAGCAGTCCCTGATGATCACCATAAGGACAGTTACGTTACCTACCTTGATGATCACCATAAGGACAGATACGTTACCTACCACAGTAGCAGTCCTTGATGATTACCATAAGGACAGTTACGTTACCTACCACAGTAGCAGTCCTTGATGATCACCATAAGGACAGTTACATTACCTACCACAGTAGCAGTCCTTGATGATCACCATAAGGACAGTTACGTTACCTACCACAGTAGCAGTCCTTGATGATCACCATAAGGACAGTTACGTTACCTACCTTGATGATCACCATAAGGACAGTTACGTTACCTACCTTGATGATCACCATAAGGACAGATACGTTACCTACCTTGATGATCACCATAAGGACAGTTACGTTACCTACCTTGATGATCACCATAAGGACAGTTACGTTACCTACCTTGATGATCACCATAAGGACAGATACGTTACCTACCACAGTAGCAGTCCTTGATGATCACCATAAGGACAGATACGTTACCTACCACAGTAGCAGTCCTTGTTGATCACCATAAGGACAGTTACCTACCACAGTAGCAGTCCTTGATGATTACCATAAGGACAGTTACGTTACCTACCACAGTAGCAGTTACTGCCGTATAAAAGTTTCAAGTTTGGGAACAAGGTCCTTGACGATTACCATAAGGACAGAATAACCTGAAGCTGAGTAGGCCATCCGTCTTCACCTGACAGCATCATCTAGGAATGGAAATTACAGATAGGAGAATAACTAACAAAGCAGCTGTCTCCCGCTGATAAAAGAGAATGAAATTAAGGGGAATAAATATAATTTATGGAGTAGCCGCACATGAGAGTAAATCAATATCACCCCCCCCCCCTCCCAAACCCAAACCCCCACCCCACCCCACCCTCCCCTGAAAATGTTCAGCAATTATATTATGGGAAAGACCCTTTAATCCTCTTGTATTGTATGAACCTGTATAGAGGGTAGAGCATGCTGTCGTTTCGTGATCCTTGTGCAGTCAAATCCATTACTGACTGTAGACACGACTGACATGTTAGGAGCTCCATCATTACAGGCCAACAACTGCAGTTCAGCTCAACTGCATGGCATTGGTTCAGTGGTTCCTGTGCGGACATCGTCCATTGCTATGATCCTGAACTGAAAGTGGACATGAACACAAAACAAAATGTTTTGAATCTCATTCTAGTTCTGTGACTGCAAGACAACTGGGGAGTAACTTCTCAGCACACAGCTCAACCAATGAGGATTGGAGACATTCTGCAGTAACTTCTCAGCACACAGCTCATCCAATGAGGAGTAGAGACATTTTGAAATACCTTCTCAGCACACAGCTCAACCAATGAGGAGTAGAGACATTTTGAAATAACTTCTCAGCACACAGCTCAACCAATGAGGAGTAGAGACATTTTGAAATACCTTCTCAGCACACAGCTCAACCAATGAGGAGTAGAGACATTTTGAAATACCTTCTCAGCACACAGCTCAACCAATGAGGAGTAGAGACATTTTGAAATACCTTCTCAGCACACAGCTCAACCAATGAGGAGTAGAGACATTTTGAAATACCTTCTCAGCACACAGCTCAACCAATGAGGAGTAGAGACATTTTGAAATACCTTCTCAGCACACAGCTCAACCAATGAGGAGTAGAGACATTTTGAAATACCTTCTCAGCACACAGCTCAACCAATGAGGAGTAGAGACATTTTGAAATACCTTCTCAGCACACAGCTCAACCAATGAGGAGTAGAGACATTTTGAAATACCTTCTCAGCACACAGCTCAACCAATGCCTTTCAACAAAGCACCGTTCAACCGACTGACAGACATCGATAGTTGTTCAGCAACGACCTTGAAGAGTCTATAGGGCGTCAAATGGGTAAACTGAATGAGTTCCACAGCCCTTACAGATGAGAGCAGCATAGAAGTTTGTTCTGATAAACCATCTCAATAAAAATAAAAAATAAATAAAAATAAAACTTTTGCTTTGTTTGACGTTGGTAGTTTGAGCGAGAGCCTTGGAGAGGCTATAGGATATGAAAGTCTTTGGGGAATGAGTTCCGGAACCTTTTCAGAAGAGAACACCGATGAAATAGAATGAATGTCATTGTCCATCTAGTTCTCTCCGAGGAGTTCCTTATGAAACACACACACACACACACACACACACACACACACACACACACACACACACACACACAAAAAACAACATTTATCTTTTTCTTTGTGTTTCACCGAGGTCAGACGGGACACTTTGATGTGTTTTGTTACTGTGGTGAGGCCGCGAGCCGCCAGCTACTTAAACAATATAACTGTTCTTGGTTTAGTCATTGACTTGTAGTCCGGGTCAAAAGTAAGTTCATATATTACATAAGCTGTCGTAACTTTTTTTCCTTTTTCCTTCTTCAATCACAAGTATTCAAGGTTTCAAGTCAACCGGGCGAAGACGTCAACCGTTTTTTATTTCTACTCAAGAATATATCGGTCTTTATTTTGTTGATGAAATATTGTCATGACCTCATCTATAATGGACACTGAGGACTTTCTGTCATGACCTCATCTATAATGGACACTGAGGACTTTCTGTCATGACCTCATCTATAATGGACACTGAGGACTTTCTGTCATGACCTCATCTATAATGGACACTGAGGACTTTCTGTCATGACCTCATCTATAATGGACACTGAGGACTTTCTGTCATGACCTCATCTATAATGGACACTGAGGACTTTCTGTCATGACCTCATCTATAATGGACACTGAGGACTTTCTGTCATGACCTCATCTATAATGGACACTGAGGACTTTCTGTCATGACCTCATCTATAATAGACACTGAGGACTTTCTGTCATGACCTCATCTATAATGGACACTGAGGACTTTCTGTCATGACCTCATCTATAATGGACACTGAGGACTTTCTGTCATGACCTCATCTATAATGGACACTGAGGACTTTCTGTCATGACCTTATCTATAATGGACACTGAGGACTTTCTGTCATGACCTCATCTATAATGGACACTGAGGACTTTCTGTCATGACCTCATCTATAATGGACACTGAGGACTTTCTGTCATGACCTCATCTATAATGGACACTGAGGACTTTCTGTCATGACCTCATCTATAATGGACACTGAGGACTTTCTGTCATGACCTCATCTATAATGGACACTGAGGACTTTCTGTCATGACCTCATCTATAATGGACACTGAGGACTTTCTGTCATGACCTCATCTATAATGGACACTGAGGACTTTCTGTCATGACCTCATCTATAATGGACACTGAGGACTTTCTGTCATGACCTCATCTATAATGGACACTGAGGACTTTCTGTCATGACCTTATCTATAATGGACACTGAGGACTCTGTCATGACCTCATCTATAATGGACACTGAGGACTTTCTGTCATGACCTCATCTATAATGGACACTGAGGACTTTCTGTCATGACCTCATCTATAATGGACACTGAGGACTTTCTGTCATGACCTTATCTATAATGGACACTGAGGACTTTCTGTCATGACCTCATCTATAATGGACACTGAGGACTTTCTGTCATGACCTCATCTATAATGGACACTGAGGACTTTCTGTCATGACCTCATCTATAATGGACACTGAGGACTTTCTGTCATGACCTCATCTATAATGGACACTGAGGACTTTCTGTCATGACCTCATCTATAATGGACTCTGAGGACTTTCTGTCATGACCTTATCTATAATGGATACTGAGGCCAATGGCCTTTTTGTCATGACCTTATCTATAATGGACACTCAGGACCTTTTGTCATGACCTTTATCCATAATGGACACTGTGGCCAATGGCCTTTTTGCCACAAGGTTTGAACATGAAAGCGAGAGTCTTCTTTTAAAAGCCAATATTTGTCTGGTGAAGAAACATATTTAATTTAAAGCCAGTGTTGGTAGACTGTGGCCCAAATGGCACCCTATTCCCTTTGTAGTGCACTACTTTTTGACCAGATCCCAATGGGTGTCCCTATAGGCCCTGGTCAAATGAAGTGCACTACGTAGGGAACACCGGGCCCTGGTTTTACCTGGAAACCTCAACTTCAAAGTGGGCATCTAGAATTAACATTTAACAGGTGTCTAGGAGGATGAAACGTGGACGGTGTGATGCCTGTCTGCTGTGTTTTGTACTGAGTCGAAAGGGAATATCGACATGTAAATTACTTTTACCCCCGCGATCAATTATCAACTCATACTGGAATATGCCCTTTAATAAAATGCAACTCATGAAGTAACAACTAGGAAACGAGAATACGAATTTCTTCTGAAAAATAAATTTCAAAGATTCTCTCTCCCTTTCTCTCTCTTTCTCTCACACGTCATTGGATTCGTAAAGGAAACATAGCTGTTATACCTTGAGTCAAAGTTGATGTTCTACACTTCCTACTTCCTACTTCCCACGTCCTACTTCCAGCTTCCTACTTCCCACTTCCTACTTCCCACTTCCTACTTCTTTGCCTGAAGTTGTGGCGGTATAATGATTTAAGTTTAGGTAACACATACTGTACCTCCCACCTGAAACCAACAGTGAGTTAATCCCAAGGTTTATTAACCTGGAAGTAAAGACAGAGGCCTCGGAAAGGGTTCAGACCCATTTGACGTTTTGTAACTTTACAGCCTTATTCTAAAATGGATTAAATAAAAAATGTTCTTCATCGATTTAAACACAACACCCCATAATGACATCACAACACCCCATACTGACATCACAATACCCTATAATGACATCACAATAACCCCATAATGACATCACAATAACCCCATAATGACAATGGGAAAACAGGTTTTTAGAAATGTTTGCAAATTTATATAAAAAAAACAAAAACAAACAGAAATACCTTATTTACAATAAGTATTCAGACCCTTTGCGATGAGACTTGAAATTGAGCTCAGGTGCATCCTGTTTCCATTGATCATCCTTGAGATGTTTCTACAACTTGATTAGAGTCCACCTGTGGTAAATTCAATTGATTGGACATGATTTTGGCAAGGCTCACACCTGTCTACATAAGGTCCCACAGCTGACAGTGCATATCAGAGCAAAAACCAAGCAATGAGGTTTGAACTCCGAGACAGGATTTAGTCGAGGCACAGATGTTGGGAAGGGTGCCAAAACAAATCTACAGTATTGAAGGTCCCCAAGAACACAGTGGTCTCCATCATTCTTAAATGGAATAAGTTTGGAACCACCAAGACTCTAACTAGAGCTGGCCGCCCGGCCAAACTGAGCAATCAGGGGAGAAGGGCCTTGGTCAGGGAGGTGACCACTCTGGCCACTCTGACAGAGCTCTAGAGTTTCTCTGTGGAGATGGGAGAACCTTCCAGAAGGACAACTATCTCTCCACCAATCAGGCCTTAATGGTGGAGTGGCCAGATAGAAGCCACTCCTCAGCAAAAGGCTCATGACAGCCCGCTTGGAGTTTGCCAAAAGGCCTCTAAAGGACTCTCAGACCATGAGAAACAAGATTCTCTGGTCTGATGAAACCAAGATTGAACTCTTTGGCCTGAATGCCAAGCGTCACGTCTGGAGGAAACCTGGCACCATCCCTAAAGTGAAGCATGGTGATGGCAGTATCATGCCGAGGGGATGTTTTTCAGTGGCAGGGACTGGGAGACTAGTCAGGATTGAGAGAAAGATGAACGGAGCAAAATACAGAGAGCTCCTTGATGAAAACCTGCTCCAGAGCACTCAGGACCTCAGACTGGGGTGAAGGTTCACCTTCCAACAGGACAACGACCCTAAGCACACAGCCAAGACAACGCAGGAGTGGCATCGAAACAAGTCTCTGAATGTCCTTGAGTGACCCTTCCCTTTCTATACTGCATCTCTGAGATGCGTCAGGAATGCATAGCCGCAGGAAGTAGTTTGGGGGTGGCGCAGGAAGTAGTTTCGGGGTGGCACAGGAAGTAGTTTGGGGGTGGCGCAGGAAGTAGTTTCGGGGTGGCACAGGAAGTAGTTTGGGTGTGGCACAGGAAGTATTTTGTGGGTGTGAGGGGGGGGGGGCTGTTTTTTGTTGTTGTTGTTGTTGTTGCCAAACAAACAAAAATATCCCCCAGACAACATCACCAAAATATAAGGATTAATATTAGGTGTAAAAGGTCTGTGGAATGGCGTGTACGATGTATTGCTCATCCTAACCATTCATAGACTACATTGACTCATTTAGCCTATGAATGGAACAGTGAATGCAGTGCAATGAAATAGATCTATAAGACACACTATCAAGGCCCACTTCAAATACCAACGTCAATGTGAAAGTAACAAGATCATTAAACAGCTGACTGCGAATGAAAACTATGCCAGATAAATCCTACACATTGAAGGCAAAACATCAAAAGAAATTACTTATGGCCTTCAATCGACAAGGACGACAAAGACGACATTAAAGACCAAACAAAACTCCATCCAAGGAGTGAAGACAAATCTACACGCTAAGACCCGTGATTCAGCACTGCTGATTGGACAGCGTCTCGGTGGGGTGTGGCTGATTGGACAGCGTCTCATTACAGGTAGACATAGTGGAGATCTGTTGGCTGTGGCTGAATGAACAGGGTCTAAGTACAGGTAGACATAGTGGAGCTCTGTGGGCTGTGGCTGAATGAACAGCGTCTCGGTACAGGTAGACATAGTGGAGCTCTGTGGGCTGTGGCTGAATGAACAGCGTCTCAGTACAGGTAGACATAGTGGAGCTCTGTGGGGTGTGGCTGATTGGACAGCGTCTCGGTACAGGTAGACATAGTGGAGCTCTGTGGGCTGAGGCTGATTGGACAGCGTCTCAGTACAGGTAGACATAGTGGAGCTCTGTGGGGTGTGGCTGATTGGACAGCGTCTCAGTACAGGTAGACATAGTGGAGCTCTGTGGGCTGAGGCTAATTGGACAGCGTCTCAGTACAGGTAGACATAGTGGAGCTCTGTGGGCTGTGGCTGATTGGACAGCGTCTCAGTACAGGTAGACATAGTGGAGCTCTGTGTCTGATTGGACAGCATCTCAGTACAGGTAGACATAGTGGAGCTCTGTGGGCTGTGGCTGAATGAACAGGGTCTCAGTACAGGTAGACATAGTGGAGCTCTGTGGGGTGTGGCTGAATGAACAGCGTCTCAGTACAGGTAGACATAGTGGAGCTCTGTGGCTGAATGAACAGCGTCTCAGTACAGGTAGACATAGTGGAGCTCTGTGGCTGAATGAACAGCGTCTCAGTACAGGTAGACATAGTGGAGCTCTGTGGGCTGAGGCTGATTGGACAGCGTCTCAGTACAGGTAGACATAGTGGAGCTCTGTGGGGTGAGGCTGATTGGACAGCGTCTCATTACAGGTAGACATAGTGGAGCTCTGTGGGCTGAGGCTGATTGGACAGCGTCTCAGTACAGGTAGACATAGTGGAGCTCTGTGGGGTGTGGCTGATTGGACAGCGTCTCAGTACAGGTAGACATAGTGGAGCTCTGTGGGCTGAGGCTGATTGGACAGCGTCTCATTACAGGTAGACATAGTGGAGCTCTGTGGGCTGAGGCTGATTGGACAGCGTCTCATTACAGGTAGACATAGTGGAGATCTGTGGGCTGTGGCTGAATGAACAGCGTCTCAGTACAGGTAGACATAGTGGAGCTCTGTGGGGTGTGGCTGATTGGACAGCGTCTCGGTACAGGTAGACATAGTGGTGCTCTGTGGGCTGAGGCTGATTGGACAGCGTCTCGGTACAGGTAGACATAGTGGAGCTCTGTGTGCTGAGGCTGATTGGTCAGCGTCTCAGTACATAGTGGAGCTCTGTGGGCTGTGGCTGAATGGACAGCACCTCAGTATAGGTAGACATAGTGAAGCTCTGTGGCTGATTGGACAGCGTCTCGGTACAGGTAGGCATAGTGGAGCTCTGTGGCTGATTGGACAGCGTCTCGGTACAGGTAGACATAGTGGAGCTCTGTGGGGTGTGGCTGAATGAACAGGGTCTCGGTACAGGTAGACATAGTGGAGCTCTGTGGGGTGTGGCTGAATGGACAGCGTCTCGGTACAGGTAGACATAGTGAAGCTCTGTGGCTGATTGGACAGCGTCTCGGTACAGGTAGGCATAGTGGAGCTCTGTGGCTGATTGGACAGCGTCTCGGTACAGGTAGGCATAGTGGAGCTCTGTGGAGTGCAGCTGATTGGACAGCGTCTCGGTACAGGTAGACATAGTGGAGCTCTGTGGGGTGTGGCTTAATGGACAGCGTCTCAGTACAGGTAGACATAGTGGAGCTCTGTGGGGTGTGGCTGATTGGACAGCGTCTCATTACAGGTAGACATAGTGGAGCTCTGTGGGGTGTGGCTGATTGGACAGCGTCTCATTACAGGTAGACATAGTGGAGCTCTGTGGGGTGTGGCTGAATGAACAGCGTCTCAGTACAGGTAGACATAGTGGAGCTCTGTGGGGTGTGGCTGATTGGACAGCGTCTCAGTACAGGTAGACATAGTGGAGCTCTGTGGGGTGTGGCTGATTGGACAGCGTCTCGTTACAGGTAGACATAGTGGAGCTCTGTGGGCTTTGGCTGAATGGACAGCGTCTCGGTACAGGTAGACATAGTGGAGCTCTGTGGGCTGTGGCTGATTGGATTGCGTCTCAGTACAGGTAGACATAGTGGAGCTCTGTGGGGTGTGGCTGATTGGATTGCGTCTCAGTACAGGTAGACATAGTGGAGCTCTGTGGGGTGTGGCTGATTGGACAGCGTCTCGGTACAGGTAGACATAGTGGTGCTCTGTGGGCTGTGGCTGAATGGACAGCACCTCAGTATAGGTAGACATAGTGAAGCTCTGTGGCTGATTGGACAGCGTCTCGGTACAGGTAGGCATAGTGGAGCTCTGTGGCTGATTGGACAGCGTCTCGGTACAGGTAGACATAGTGGAGCTCTGTGGGGTGTGGCTGATTGGACAGCGTCTCAGTACAGGTAGACATAGTGGAGCTCTGTGGGGTGTGGCTGATTGGACAGCGTCTCAGTACAGGTAGACATAGTGGAGCTCTGTGGCTGATTGGACAGCGTCTCGGTACAGGTAGGCATAGTGGAGCTCTGTGGCTGATTGGACAGCGTCTCGGTACAGGTAGACATAGTGGAGCTCTGTGGGGTGTGGCTGAATGAACAGCGTCTCGGTACAGGTAGACATAGTGGAGCTCTGTGGGCTGAGGCTGATTGGACAGCGTCTCGGTACAGGTAGACATAGAGGAGCTCTGTGTGCTGTGGCTGAATGGACAGCACCTCAGTATAGGTAGACATAGTGAAGCTCTGTGGCTGATTGGACAGCGTCTCGGTACAGGTAGGCATAGTGGAGCTCTGTGGCTGATTGGACAGCGTCTCGGTACAGGTAGACATAGTGGAGCTCTGTGGCTGATTGGACAGCGTCTCGGTACAGGTAGACATAGTGGAGATCTGTTGGCTGTGGCTGAATGGACAGCGTCTCAGTAGAGGTAGACATAGTGGAGCTCTGTGGGGTGTGGCTGATTGGACAGCGTCTCATTACAGGTAGACATAGTGGAGCTCTGTGGGGTGTGGCTGATTGGACAGCGTCTCATTACAGGTAGACATAGTGGAGCTCTGTGGGGTGTGGCTGATTGGACAGCGTCTCATTACAGGTAGACATAGTGGAGCTCTGTGGGGTGTGGCTGAATGAACAGCGTCTCAGTACAGGTAGACATAGTGGAGCTCTGTGGGGTGTGGCTGATTGGATTGCGTCTCAGTACAGGTAGACATAGTGGAGCTCTGTGGGCTGTGGCTGATTGGACAGCGTCTCGGTACAGGTAGACATAGTGGAGCTCTGTGGTGTGTGGCTGAATGGACAGCGTCTCATTACAGGTAGACATAGTGGAGCTCTGTGGGCTGTGGCTGATTGGACAGCGTCTCGGTACAGGTAGACATAGTGGAGCTCTGTGGGGTGTGGCTGATTGGACAGCGTCTCGGTACAGGTAGACATAGTGGAGCTCTGTGGGCTGTGGCTGATTGGACAGCGTCTCGGTACAGGTAGACATAGTGGAGCTCTGTGGGCTGTGGCTCAATGGACAGCGTCTCGGTACAGGTAGACATAGTGGAGCTCTGTGGGCTGTGGCTGATTGGATTGCGTCTCAGTACAGGTAGACATAGTGGAGCTCTGTGGGGTGTGGCTGATTGGATTGCGTCTCAGTACAGGTAGACATAGTGGAGCTCTGTGGCTGATTGGACAGCGTCTCGGTACAGGTAGGCATGGTGGAGCTCTGTGGTGTGCAGCTGATTGGACAGCGTCTCGGTACAGGTAGACATAGTGGAGCTCTGTGGGCTGTGGCTCAATGGACAGCGTCTCATTACAGGTAGACATAGTGGAGCTCTGTGGGCTGTGGCTGATTGGACAGCGTCTCGGTACAGGTAGACATAGTGGAGCTCTGTGGGCTGTGGCTCAATGGACAGCGTCTCGGTACAGGTAGACATAGTGGAGCTCTGTGGGCTGTGGCTGATTGGACTGTGTCTCAGTACAGGTAGACATAGTGGAGCTCTGTGGGCTGTAGCTGATTGGACAGCGTCTCGTTACAGGTAGACATAGTGGAGCTCTGTGGCTGAATGGACAGCGTCTCGTTACAGGTAGACTGATGGAAATGCTTCATTCCTAAGGCAGGTAGGCTACGGGTAGAGCTGCAGGCTGAGGATGAGGATGATGATGAAGAAGTAGGTCTACAGAAAGACGTTTAAAAAGTTAACCCACCTGGATAATAATCATTCTGTTGTCGCATTACAATGCACATGTGTTATAGTCTACAATTGTTATTGTTTTTGACGGTAAAATCCTCTCGAAATATCACGTTGTTTTTGTTTTCATACCGATAGGCCTACATGACACAAATATCACACTAGTCTACTGGGTGAATCAATGAAAATATCAACTAGATTTACAGCTATCACAACCTATATTTTATTAATAGCAAGTAAACAGCTTTTTGGTTTCCAATAGTCACCAAAAAAAAAGGGATCCCCCACTTCCCAATTCCTAATTAAGTTAACCTTTGGTTATCAGATTACCTCAAGGCTTTACAAGCCAAGTTCAATGCCAGCATCGAATTCAAAGCAATCGGTGCACGGGCTAAACAGCGGACCGGGCCAATGGCACTGTCTCTGCCCTCTGCTTTCTCAAAGTGTCAGAGAAATGCTCACAAGCTAGCAGCTTCTCTCTGATCAATTCTCCGCATGGTCCTAAAGCGAGCTAACACAGTAAACAGTCATTCCACCACATGGTCCTAAAGCCAGCTAACACAGTAAACAGTCATTCCACCACATGGTCCTAAAGCCAGCTAACACAGTAAACAGTCATTCCCTTTTCATCACATGGTCCTAAAGCCAGCTAACACAGTAAACAGTCATTCCACCACATGGTCCTAAAGCCAGCTAACACGGTAAACAGTCATTCCCTTTTCACCACATGGTCCTAAAGCCAGCTAACACAGTAAACAGTCATTCCCTTTTCACCACATGGTCCTAAAGCCAGCTAACACGGTAAACAGTCATTCCCTTTTCACCACATGGCGTTGGATTTATATCTTTGGCGTGCTACAGACGACTATACTAAACCTTTTTTCTTATTTTTAATACAATTTTTGTATTTTTTTCATTTTTTTTCAGGGGGGGGGACGATGACTCCAGCTCCCTCAACCCCCCCTACTTCCTGTGGAGATGCAGGAATGGAGCCTTATTCCCGACACGCTGAGAAAAGAAAGTTGCAAGTTTAGATCCAATAAGGGTTCTTCTGCTGTCCCCATCGGATAACCCTTTGAGGAACCCCTTTTTGGTTCCAGGTAGAACCCTTTCCACAGAGGGTTCTACCTGGAACCAAAAAGGGTTCTACCTGGAACCAAAAAGGGTTCTACCTGGAACCAAAAAGGGTTCTCCTATGGGGACAACTGAATATCCATGTTTTTTCCTAAGCATGTACATAACGTACTACTTTTCACCAGGGCACTATGAAATAGGGTGCCATTTGAGACTAAGGAATAGGGTGCCATTTGGGAAGCAAGCCACATCTTTTGGTATATCTTCCCTTTACCAAGGCCACTGTTTCTGTTTCATATTCACACTGAGGGCTCTGGATATGGCAGACAGACTACATCCCAAATGGCTCCCTATTCTCATTTTAGTGCACTACTTTAGACCAGGGACTTTAGCACTATATAGGGAATAGTGTGCACTACTTTAGACCAGGGCCAATAGGGAATAGTGTGCACTACTTTAGACCTGGGCCAATAGGGAATAGGGTATAAAGGGAAAGGGGTGTCAATTGGGATTCAGACCGTGTGAAAACTACATTTAATTTAGAAAAATCCTAATAAATATTCTCCATATTCAGGCCCTGTACTGCTGACACTGGTGGTGAGTGATATACAGGTCCCGTGTGGCTCAGTTGGGAGGGTATGGTGCTGAAAACCCCAGGGTTGTGGGTTCAATTCCCACGGGGGACCAGAAAGAAAATGTAGGTAGTCAATACCGTAAGTCTCTCTGGATCAGAGAGTCTGATAAATGACTCACTACCGTAAGTCTATCTGGATAAGAGAGTCTGTTAAATGACTCCCTACTGTAAGTCTCTCTGGATCAGAGTCTGTTAAATGACTCCCTACTGTAAGTCTCTATGGATAAGAGAGTCTGTTAAATGACTCATTACTGTAAGAGTGTCTGCTAAATGACTGAATTGTGAACAACGATGCATCTGCATTCTCTACATAGTTAACACCCACCTCCGATGAACCACCACTCTCTGGCTCTTCAGGAAGAAACGCAGCAAATTATTCTAAGGTCATTATAGATTTAACACCCAGGCACTGAGGAACCACCACTCTCTGGCTCTTCAGGAAGAAACGCAGTGAATTAATCTAGGTCATTATAGATTTAACACCCAGGCACTGAGGAACCACCACTCTCTGGCTCTTCAGGAAGAAACGCAGTGAATTAATCTAGGTCATTATAGATTTAACACCCAGGCACTGAGGAACCACCACTCTCTGGCTCTTCAGGAAGAAACGCAGTGAATTAATCTAGGTCATTATAGATTTAACACCCAGGCACTGAGGAACCACCACTCTCTGGCTCTTCAGGAAGAAACGCAGTGAATTAATCTAGGTCATTATAGATTTAACACCCAGGCACTGAGGAACCAACATATACATCAGATTGCTAGACTGATTAAAATCTCTCTCTCTGTCTCTACCGTCTACCCATCTTAAGCTAGTATTCCCCCAAGGGTGTGATATAAGGAAGCATAAATGTGGAACAACAAACTCCTAAAGACCATTTAATTTCAGTCCGGCAAGGCCTATCTGTTATGTCCGATGACAACCACAATACTAGACTAATGACTATGCAACAAAAACAAAACAACTACTAGCGTAAAAAAAACCTTGTCACACCAACTTCTACAGGTTCTCGCGGTCGCCCCTGCTGCCGATGCTCCCGAAACGGGCAAATCAATCACAGGCAGCCTCTCAATATGGTTAGCTTTCATTCCACTTGCCCCAGGTGGAGGCAAGGGCACGTATTTCAGGGGAACCATACTTCTTTCTGTCTCCTCACCTAATGAGACGAACGAGGCTGCTGCCTGCGCTGCTTGACCATGCATACATAAGGAGCGGGCGAGACACAACCCTGAAGACTACACCATGTAGCAGAGAGAGAGAGAGAGAGAGAGGGGGAGGGAGGGAGGGAGAGAGAGAGAGAGAGAGAGAGAGAGAGAGAGAGAGAGACACAACCCTGAAGACTACACCATGTAGCAGAGAGAGAGAGAGACACAACCCTGAAGACTACACCATGTAGCAGAGAGAGAGAGAGAGAGAGAGAGGGAGAGAGAGACACAACCCTGAAGACTACACCATGTAGCAGAGAGAGAGAGAGAGGGAGGGAGGGAGAGAGAGACACAACCCTGAAGACTACACCATGTAGCAGAGAGAGAGAGAGAGAGAGAGAGAGAGAGAGAGAGAGAGAGAGAGGAGGGAGGGAGGGAGGGAGGGAGGGAGGGAGGGAGGGAGGGAGGGAGGGAGGGAGGGGGAGAGAGAGAGATAGAGAGAGAGAGAGGTGGGGGTAGGAGAAGATAGGGACAGAGATAGAGAGAGGGAGAGAGATGTGCGGGTAGGAGAAGATAGGGACAGAGAGAGAAAGAGAGAGAGAGAGATGTGTGGGTAGGAGAAGATAGGGACAGAGAGAGAGAAAGAGAGAGAGAGAAAGAGAGAGAGAGAGAGAGAGATGTGTGGGTAGGAGAGAGAGAAAGAGAGAGAGAGATGGAGAGATGTGGGGTTAGGAGAAGATAGGGACAGAGATAGAGAGAGAGAGGAAGAGGGAGAGGGAGAGGGAGAGATGAGGGGGTGGGAGAAGAGAGGGAGAGAGAAGGAGAGATGGGGCAAAGGAGAAAGAAAGAGGATAGAGAGAGAGAGCGGGAGAGGGAGAGAGAGAACGCTTGTTGTGAGATTAAACATGTATCTCTGTTGCAACAAATAGCAAAACCATATACAATCAGATACAAATATGAACCTGTTAAAGACGACCAAAACCCTCTGGATTATCCAATTACTTTGAAGGAACTGCAGGACAAAATACAAACACCTCCAACCCCCAAAAATCCCTGTGGTGTTGATGGCATCCTCAATGAAATGATCAAATATACAGACCACAAACTCCAATTGGCTAAACTTTAAACTCTTTAACATCACCCTCAGCTCTGGTGTCTACCCCCAATATGTTGAACTAAAGTGGAAACAAATTTGACCTGAATAACTACAGTGGGATATGGGTCAACAGTAACATTGGGAAAATCCTCTGCATTATCATTAACAGCAGACTTGAATATTTCCGCAGCGAAAACAATGTACTGAGCAAATGTCAAATTGGCTTTTTACCAAACTACCGTACAAAAAAACACGTATTCACCCTAATTGACAAAAAAATAAATATCAAAGGCAAGATCTTCTTTGTTGAATTCAAAAACAGCCTTTGACTCAATCTGGCATGAGGGTTTGTTATACAAATTGATGGAAAGTGGTGTTGGGGGAAAAAACAAGAAGGTTGGGGTTAAAATTGGCAACAAAAAAAAACACACACATTTCTTTCCAGGACCGGGGCAGTCAGAGATTCAGTTGAAGTCGGAAGTTTAACCAAATACATTTCAACTCAGTTTTTTTTTCATAATTCCTGACATTTAATCAGAGTAAAAATTCCCTGTCTTGTGTCAGGTAGGATCACCACTTTATTTTAAGAATGTGAAATATCAGAATAATAGTAGGGAGATGTAACGGCTGATGGAAGGAGGACCAAGGTGCAGCGTGGTCACATTTGGTCAAAGGACGTTGCTTCACTGTTGACATTGTCACGGTCTTCTCTCCTTCCTTCAGTGTCCCCCTCCTCTCTCTTTCCTTCAGTGTCCCCCTCCTCTCTCTCTTCCCTTCAGTGTCCCCCTCCTCTCTCCTTCCTTCAGTGTCCCCCTCCTCTCTCCTTCCTTCAGTGTCCCCCTCCTCTCTCGTCCCTTCAGTGTCCCCCTCCTCTCGCCTTCCTTCAGTGTCCCCCTCCTCTCTCGTCCCTTCAGTGTCCCCCTCCTCTCTCCTTCCTTCAGTGTCCCCCTGTTCATCTTTATTATTTGAACTGAACACTGATTAACAAAAAACAACAACAACGAAGAGAACGAACGAAACCGAAACAGTTCTGTCTGGTGACACAAAACAGAAAACAACTACCCACAAAACACAGGTGGGAAAAGGCTACCTAAGTATGGTTCTCAATCAGAGACAACGATAGACAGCTGCCTCTGATTGGGAACCATACCAGACCAAACACATAGAAAAATAAAACATGGAATGCCCACCCCAACTCACACCCTGACCAAACCAAAATAGAGACATAAAAAGGTTCTCTAGGGTCAGGGCGTGACAAGAGAAGGATTTATTTCAGCTTTTATTTGTTTCATCACATTCCCAGTGGGTCAGAGGTTTACATACACTCAATTCAATTGTTGAACAAGGGTCAAACGTTTCGGGTAGCCTTCCACAAGCTTCCCACAATAAGTTGAGTGAATTTTGGCCCATTCCTCCTGACAGAGCTGGTGTAACTGAGTCAGGTTTGTAGGCCTCCTTGCTCGCACACGCTTTTTTCAGTTCTGCCAACAAATGTTCTATATGATTGAGGTCAGGGCTTAGTGATGGCCACTCCAATACCTTGACTTTGTTGTCCTTGAGCCATTTTGCCACAACTTTGGAAGTATGCTTGTGGTCATTGTTCATTTGGAGACCCATTTGGCACCAAGCTTTAACTTCCTGACTGATGTCTTGAGATGTTGCTTCAACATATCCACATAATTTTTCCTCCCTCATGACGTCATCTATTTTGTGAAGTGCACCAGTCCCTCCTGCAGTAAAGCACCCCCACAACATGATGCTGCCACCCCTGTGCTTCACGGTTGGGATGGTGTTCTTCGGCTTATAAGCCTCCCCCTTTTTCCTCCAAACATAACAATGGTCATTATGGCCAAACAGTTGTATTTTTGTTTCATCAGACCAGGAGGACATTTCTCCATAAAGTACAGTCTTTGTCCCCATGTGCAGTTGCAAACCGTAGTTTGGCTCTTTTGTGGCGGTTTTGGAGTCTCACCTTCTTCTTCCTTTTTTGAGCGGCCATTCAGGTTATGTCGATATAAGACCTGTTTCCCTCTACCCCAACGGAGTGCCGTTGCCAGGCACGAGGTGGGAAGCATGGTCTCAGGCTCCGAGGTAATAGCCGTGGGGCTATAACAGCTAGGCAGTGCATCCGGCTTGACATTCTTGGATCCCGGGCCGATATGAGAGGGAGAAGTTGAACGTTGTGAACAGCAGGGCCCGTCTAGCTTGCCTGAAGTGGAGGTGTTTGGCGGTGCGGAGGTACTCCAGATATTGGCGGTCCATACTATGAACGGATGTTCCGCCCCCTTCCAGCCAGTGCCGCCATTCCTCCAACGCCATCTTCACATTGTAGTTTTTCACCGTGGCGTTGAGGCGATGGGGGAAGAAAGCACAGGGATGTAGCTTCAGGGCCAGGGCAGAATGCTGGGACAGGACCGCACCCACTCCTACATCAGACGCATTGGCCTCAACCATGAACTGACGAGATGAACCGGGATGGGAGCTGTGGTGAAGCAGTAATTTGAGGTCCCGGAAAGCCCGGGTCAGCAGCAGGGGACCATGGGAAACGGGACCTTGAGAGAAGTGACAGGGGGGAAGCCAGGGTGCTGTATCCCTGGATGAAGCGGCAATAGAAGTTGGCCAAACCCCCAGGTTGCATTGCAGCTGCACCCTGGACAAAGGCTGGGGCCAATCAACCACTGCTCTCACCTCCCCAGAATCCACCTGGACACTCCCAGCAGAGAGATGATGTACCTCAGAAAAGGAATGGTGGAGCGATGGAACTCACACTTCTCTGCCTTGACAAACAGCTGGTTCTCCAGGAGGCAAACAGCTGGTTCTCCAGGAGACAAGCAGCTGGTTCTCCAGGAGGCAAACAGCTGGTTCTCCAGGAGACAAGCAGCTGGTTCTCCAGGAGACAAACAGCTGGTTCTCCAGGAGGCAAACAGCTGGTTCTCCAGGAGGCAAACAGC